>NC_065923.1:61128509-61412631 GCF_024586455.1 Bactrocera neohumeralis | reverse complement strand
AATATATTTTTGAACAACGTTGCTTATTCACGAACAATCAGTGCAATTTTGATTTTATTGTTGAAATAAGACCGGGAAATTCACCCCAAATATTTGCACAAGAATTAAGCATAATTATGATTATTTGGATGGTTTTCAACAAAATTTCGCTTTGTCTGAACATAACAATGCGTTCACTAAACGTGGGAGCGCACGCTTAGAGCAAATCATTAATTAGCATTTGTGTTAATGCTGGAAAGTTTGTTAATTTTAATAGCAAAAAGTTTTGCTCTGTCGCCTGTACAAACAACTAAATCGCGGAGCATATTGTATTACATCCACATTTTCGAAATTACTGCACATTACCATACCATTAAAACATCACAATGTTACTTTGGCAAAACGAAATAGCTTTAGAGCATTAAAATTGTTTTAAGGTGAAATTCACGACGGAGTTAATGAGAGGACAGTTCTAAGAATCTGTGAGAGGGTTGCATGTAGTGAATTTGAATTAAGCGTGCGTGGCGTATGAGTAACCTATGAAGCAAAGGGATCTGAGTAATACAACGGAATACATGACGTATGCGTAACCTTTTGCTCATATAAAATATACATAAATGCCAAAACTAGAAATGGGTGGCGTATGAGTAACCTTTTAAGCAAAGCAATGGTTTGTTAATTAATCATGCTTACGTATTATATGTGTCTGCAGAAGTACATGGCGTATGGTTAACATTTTGCTGAAATGAGAAATAAATGTCATAATTTTGGTTATATGTAATTGGCTAAATAGAAATAATACACATATAATATTTATGGACTACACTTAATGTGTAAATAAATGAAGTGGCAAGGAAAAGATATCTGCTACACTGACAAAAAGATAATTTTTTCTCAGTTTTGTGTTACGCCATGACAAATGAACAACAGCTGAATCTGACCAAAATGTCATCAGAACCTAGTAACCGAGATTTATAAATGACAGCTGATTTAATAATATAAATTATTGCTATAATTAATAAATGTTAGGCTTTTCACTTTCTAACTTGAATACATCGATATGGTACAATAAAAAATTAAACAAAATCAATTAAGAAAGGGCTAAATTCGAGTGTAACCGAACATCTTATACTCTTGCAACTTGCAAGGGTCAAATCGAGTGAAACATCTTCAAGCATACAGTTATCAGGAAAGGTTTTGCTGCGAGTTTCAATAATACATCTTACAAATCGACTGATATTTTCGATAAAGTATTCGCTGTAAAAGCTGGGTTTCACTTATTCGATATGTAGTCTGATTTTGAAAACATTTAGTCATAAAGAACCCTACTTTAACCGCACGATTTGTGCATAGTTTTATCCCGATACATTCACAAGATAGTGAAAGAATCAAAGGGGATTTTAAATCGTGTTGTAGGAGAATTAGGCGTCTTTGTAGAGGGAGAAATATGCTTGTTTGTAGTAGTCACCCACTGGAACATATGAATGTCACAGGAATACGCACGAATTTTGATCGACGTCAGCTTAGCAGTTCCTGACATATGGATTTTCATCTCTCTTACTATCTCAAATGTAAAACTTCTTGTCTCTGGCGTGTTTATTTATAGAATTATCGCGCTTTTAGTAGTTTTCAAAAAACCATTATATGGGGAGTTTGCGGGGTTATGGTCCGTTTACATTCATTTTTACAGTGTTGGTAGAGGAATTTGGTAATTATATCTTAAGTGATTTAAGAGATATGCACATTAAGCTTTTTAGAGGGCATAGCCATTTCTCCAAAAGTTTCGGCTCACAGGCGCCCTTTGCTGTTAAGATTCCCTATTCCTAGGTTTACGTCTTAGTTTAGTGCTCTGTTATGGCGCTTTATAGTAGTTACAAGTTACACGGACTGACGGACAGACAGACATTCGGAACTCAACTTGTCTCGTCATCCTGATCATTCAAATAATAGGTTGTCAAAAAAGTCTTGCGGTATTTTCGCTAGTTGGCGCTGAAAGTGTGGAGTTCTAGTTTTATTCGTCGCATCGGGTCATGCTATACCTTTTTGGAAAGCTCATTTCACGCGCTAACACGTGTTTGATTGATTGTCGTTTCTTTTAAGTCGTTCGTGAGTTATAGCGTCGCAAACATGGAGAAAAATAAAGAGAAAATACGGCATATTTTACAGTACTACTACGATAAAGGCAAAAATGCATCTCAAGCCGCCAATAAAATTTGTGCAGTTTATGGACTCGATACAGTTTCCATTTCCACCGCACAACGATGGTTTCAACGTTTTCGTTTTGGTGTAGAGGTGGTCGAAGATGCGCCACGCTCCGGAAGACCTGTCGTCGAAAATTGCGATAAAATCGCTGAATTGGTCGAAAGAGTAGCAGCCGTAGCATCGGTCAAGAGCTGGGCATGGGTCATCAAAAATTCATTTCAATTTCAATAAAAAAAAAATTCAATAAAAATACCGCAAGACTTTTTTTTTTGACAACCCATTTTATGTATATGTAACTCAATATCTCTCTCGAGTAGTTTAATGTGATACAAACAATCAAGAACAAGAATATTTTACTCTATAGCACCATGTTACAAAAGTATAAAAAATTCTATGTGAAATATGACACCAAACTAAAATACATGTTTCGCAAAATGTTCCATATATCTAAAGCGATTTCAAACAACAAGACACACTACTTTCTTTAACAAAGCGCCAAAAAAGTAAATAAAATAGCTTTTAGACAAGAAAATCAAAGCCAAACTTGATTGATTTGCAAAATCTGTCAAAGTCTAAGCGAAAATGTGACGCCATGTAAACATACACGCACACATAAATACATACCAAAACACATACAACAACACGTATATATATCACAAAACCAAAGCACTGATGTAGCACCGCAAACGTAAGTAAAAGAATCCACGCATTGAAACCAGAAGAGACAAATAGCTAGAGGCCTGCGACTTTAAAAGCTTTATAGGCTTAAAAGCCCACACATGCATGGTGGGCAAACAAACGCACATTACACAAGCCGACAAAGCATCTGTCGACAAAGATTTGACCTGAGGACAAATGGTAAATGGCAGCAGAGTAAGGCGCGCACAAAAAGCTTGTAAAAAGAAAGAAATATAGCAATGATAGAAAAGTAGGCCAGCTGCTAATGTCGTAGGAAATATGTTCTAGCAGCTTTGGGTTTTCCTCCAATTCGTTTCAAGTAACACTTACAATTTTCACATGCTTGTTGCCATTTCCTTTTTATTTTTGTTTGTTGTAATAGCTTGTGGTCGCTGAGCTGCTTTGACAGTAGTTCTGGTACTTTAATGTATACGTTAAAATCATAAAAAATCTTTTGAGTGTGTGTACTAGCTGAAAATGTTCCAGCACATTTTAAGGAGACATTTATTAGTTTCTAATAATATGCCTAAATGGATGTTGTTTGAGTTATATTGCGTCTGAGGTATAGAATGAATTTTTCAAATTAAAATATAAAGCAAAAGAGAAAACACGTTAATTTCACTATACTTAAAGATATCTTTTAAAATATAAGATTATCCATCCAAGTACTTTCGATTGATCAGTGTGTAGGACAGTTACATACTATAGCAGTTCGATCTACTCAATTTATTTGGAGATTATATGTCATATATCAGCCTGCAAAATATTTATTTATTTATTTATTTATAATAATTCATATATCAAAAAGAGTTTTATTATATAAATACATAAACGCAGCACTGGCTACGAGGCCTTCAGCCGTCTTGTAATTATAACTAGGTGAAAAATTCTAATTGCTAAGGGTTAGTAAAGATGTAAGTTGCTTAAATATATTTTAACAAATCGTTGGTTTTTAAAAATCTATATACAATCATCACGTTCTTTTCTGATGGTTCACTTAGTAGTTTTATGAGATCAATGTTGCCAGAGTTGTGGGCTGTTGGGTGAAGCATCGGACAGAGTATAAGTAAGTGTTTGATAGTAGCGGTGTCATCGCAAAGGGGGCAAATGGATGGGCTTTTACCCGATAGTAAGTGGGCGTGTGTTATGATAGTGTGTCCAATCCTTAATCGAGTATATGTCTTCATTGCGCTAGTTGGAACTGTTGATGAGTAGATTATACGATTTCTGGCTGGGTTTATGACCGCGTAGTGATGTTTAAATGTTTTCCATTCGCTTGTGTTTTTTTGATTCCTTTTGTGCTTAATAAGGTTAAGAATGTCTTGCTTGGATGAGACGTAGTATGTTAAGGCAGTAGTCCTGGCTACATTTTTCACAGCGAGGTCTGCAAAGTGGTTGCCTGTAATACCAGTATGGCCAGGGATCCACATTACTTGGATTTTCTGAGAGGCATCAATGACCGCGTCCCTGATAACTTCTATTATAAGATTGCGATTGGAAGGAGACGTTATTGCAGACATACACGATTTGCTGTCTGTACAGATGAGGAACTTTCCTTCAGTCTTTTTTGCGTAATTAACTGCATGAAGGATAGCAGATCCTTCAGCAGTAAATACAGAGCTCGTTGAGGGAAGAAGCCAATTGCAAATAATTTCTCCTGTGGCAGTGACAACTGCTAACGAAATGGAATCGATGGACTTGGAGCCATCCTTAAACAATAACTTCCAGCCATTATTTGTGTAATTAGATTCCAGTTCAGCAAAGGTTTGTTGAAAGACTTCGTTTGGTGTGTTTTGCTTGGACAAAAACATAAGCTTATTCTGTAGTATTTTATCATTGATCAGACAGGGAGGATGTCGAGTGGTGAATTTGCGTGTTGCGTTATGTAAAATATTATTTTCTGCAGCGAAACTTAAGCATCTCGAAATAGCCGATTGTAGTCTTGGAATAGAAATTATTTAATTTCTTTTCAATATATTTTGATATTCGTTCAATAATAATTTTAAAATAAATTTGTATTCATTTGATGATAATTTGAAAATAAACAATTTGGACATTCTTGACAAATGATCAAAATTTAAATCTATACTAACACCCGGAGGTTTTATGGCTAAAGCAGTTCACGACTGTTGACAGTCATAACTTCAAAGACGAAGATACATTCGTCTATCTTGGAACCAGCATTAACACCATCAACAATGTCAGCCTCGAAATCCAACACAGAATATATCTTGCCAACAGATGCTACTTCGGACTAACTAGGCAATTCAGAAGTAAAGTCCTCTCTCGTCGAACAACCACAAAACTCTATAAGTCACTCATTATACTGATATCTGAGGAGCCGACCTCACGAGTTTTTGAGAGAAGGGTTCTGCGGAAGGTTCATGATCCTTTGCGCGTTGGCCACGGCGAATATCGCGTTCGATGAAACGATGAGCTATATGAAATATACGACGATATTGACATAATTCAGCGAAATAAAGACAGCGGCTACACTCCAGCTCTGAAAGTATTCGACGCAGTACCCGCCTGGGGAAGCAGAGGATGAGGAAGACCTCCACTCAGTTGGGAGGACCAGATGGAGAAGGACCTGCCTTCGCTTAGAATCTCCAATTGAGGCCACCTTGCGAAGAGAAAAAACGACAGACGCGCTGTTGTTAACTCGGCTATATATACGCCAGCGAGCAAAGCCTTGGGTGTTGAGGCCAATGATATCAATATTCTCGGCATACGCCAGCAGCTGTACACTCTTATAGAAGATTATACCTGCTCAATTAAGTTCTGCAGCCTGAATTATTTTCACCAACAGCAACAATCGAACACCTCGGAGAGGACGAAACTTTTGGTATTGGTTATCGGCAGTTTACGCAGCCGTATTAGTTTTTCGGGGATACCAAATTCAGGCATCGCGGCATAAAGGAGCTCCTTTTCGTGCTTCCAAAAGCAGATTTCAAATCGAAAAAGAGGTGGTGTGTGTCGGTTCTCCTTTCACGGATCTTTTCCACGTTTTGGCGCATGGTGAATATAAAGTCGGTCGTTGATTATCCAAGCCTATAGTCACACTGCTAAAGTCCAATCAGTTTGTTGACGGTGGGCTTTAATCTTTCATACAATACGCTCGATAGAACCTTATATGCGATGTTGAGGAGGCTTATCCCACGGTAGTTGGCGCAGATTGTGGGGTCTACCTTTTTGTGGATTGGACAGAGCACACTTAAATTCCAATCGCTGGGCATGCTTTCTACAGACCATATTCTACAAACGAGCTGATGCATGCTTCTTATCAGTTCTTCGCCGCCTTTTTGAATAGCTTGGCCGACAATCCATCGGCCTCGCCTCTTTTTTGTTCTTCAGACGGGTAATTGCTATTCGAACTTCTTCATGGTCGGGCAAAGGAACGCCTGCTTCACCATCATCCAATTGAGAATCGGGTTCGCCTTCTCCTGGCGTTATGCTTTCACTGCCTTTCAGCAGGCTGGAGAAGTTTTCCCTCCTTAATATCAGTATGCTCTGGGTATCAGTCACTAGATCACCTCTGGGGGTTCTACAAGTATTTGATCCGGTCTTGAAACCTTCTGTAAGCCGCCGCATTTTTTCTTAGAATTTTCGAGCATTACACCTTTCGGCCAACTTATCAAGCTCTTCATACTCACGCATTTCGGCATCACTCTTTTTCTGTCTGAAAATGCGTTTCGCTTCCTCTTCAACTCTCGGTATCTATCCCATTCCTCACGTGTTGTGGTCGATCATAACGTTGCGAGGTATGTGGTCTCTTTTCTCTCCGCTGCGGCACGGCACTCCTCATCATTGTTTTGCATTTTCCGAAAACCAATGGTTTCGGTTGCAGCCGTACGTAAGGAGCTTGAAATGCCGTCCCACATTTTCTTTATACCGAGTTGCAGATGAGTGTTATGAGAGGCAATAGTGCAAGTCGAGTAGAAAATCATTCAGCTGTCTTTTATGATTGCAGCTTCTCGACGTCGAACCTTCCTTGTGTTGATGCGGATTGTGGCTAGACGTTCATTCATCAGAGTGAATGATAGTACTCGGCGACGGAATCTCTCTCCCACCACGAATCTCACACGGAATTTTCTCTCCTTCATATGGCTTCTGTAGTAAATGCCACAGGGACCTACTCGCCTTAGTCCTTGTCCCGTCCATCGCATTTCTTGGACGGCGGTGGTATCAGCCACCACTCTAACGAGGACATCAACCAGCTGGGCACCGGCACCTACACAAATAGAGGACCGGACATTCCAGGTGCATGTCCTTAAGTCGTTATCCTTAATTCGTATGCCATGGTGTCATCAAAAGTTTATTGTTTTCGCTACGTAGCGCCAATTGGATATTTCAAGCGAAGCCAGGTCCTTCTCCACTTGGTCCTTCCAACGGAGTGGAGGTCTTCCTCTTTCTCTGCTTCCCCCGACGGGTACTGCGACGACTACTTTCAGAGCTTGAGTGTTTTCGTCCATTGGGACAATATGACATAGCCAGCGTAGCCGCTGTCTTTTAATTCGCTGAAGTATGTCAACATCGTCATATATCACATAAAGCTCATCGTCCCATCGAATGCGATATTCGCCGTGGCCAATGCGCAAAGGACCATAAATCTTTCGCAGAACCTTTCTCTCGAAAACTCGTATCGTCGACTCATCAGTTGTTGTCATCGGAGGAGGATGGAGTCATGTGTAGAAGTTCACGCAAATGAGGAAAGTTCTCTTATCTAACAATTATTTTACATATGTCTCAAGCAGCTCACGACTTCTGGTCTTTGACCAAGTATCCTCCGGGTAACATAAGAGCATCCGTTTGAAGGCGAGCTAAAGAGAGAAGCCAAAACATTCCCTCCGCAGGGTTGTGCTACGTAAAAAAACGCACCCAATGGAAAAGAAACCTGCAGACATTAGTCATCTATAAATTAGCAATGTCAAACTTCGGTTTAACAATTTCACTAAAATTTATTTTTAGTCATTTGCTGTGGTAATTCTTTTGAATTTAATTTTTCAGTAATTTTGCAACGAAAAGTTGTTGCAGACAGCTTATATCTTTATCAACTTTAACAGACGGACACATACAAGTGTGTAATTGAATTAAAGTCTGTGAGTTTTCAAGTCACATAAGCTGAAAAAAAATGAATTTAAGACACACATAATTGAAGTGTTGTTGTTGATTTGCCAAATGCACAGCTGAATATTATGCATTAACATGGCAGAAATTTGAAAGGCTATTATAAATTTATAAATTTCTCATTTCACCATAATTTTAATGCTTTTCATTGAATTTCCTTTTGGTCAACCAAGTGCATATATGAGGAAACGAGAAGCTTAAAAAGCATACAAATAATTGTTTGTTTGAAGTAAATTTTCACAGTATTTTGCAGAATTTTTACACCTGAACGCTATAGATTTCAAGCAGACAATGACAGAACTAAAATATTTCTCGGGCTAAGAAATTGCTGTCATTATGCACAATAGTGCGTATGAGTAACATTTAGCATGTATTTTATCATGAAAGTATTTTCTTAGAAATATAATAAATATTTTCCTATTTATTATAGCGGATTTGTGGTTTAAATAACTTTAAAAGGGGAAAGCAAATTGCATTTAATGATTTCCTTCAGTAAGTTTGTACTAACAAAAAGTGAGTACGTGTGACATTTCGAATAGAAGTATTTAGTTTAAAGCTATCAATAATTTGTTTAAAACGTGAAAACTATAAACCAATAAGCTCTGCCTAAGAGACGAATGAGCGAAAGTTTCAATCACTTAACAATCGCGCAGTTAGTGCGGATTTCTAGTGAAAGGAAGATAGATTGGATAACGAAGCGAAGCGTATGGATATTGTTGTGAACGAGGGCAAGACGAAATTTCTCTTGTGATCAATGAGAAAGTGATCGCATTCGCGACTTGGCTCACACGTCACTATTAACAATAATAACTTTGAAGTCGTAGATAACTTCATCTATCTTGGAATCAGCATTATCACCAACAAAAAAGTCCAACGCAGAATAACTCTAACCAACAGGTGCTACTACGGTCTGAGTAGGCAATTGAAAATTGAATTCCTCGCTCGACGAATAAAGGCCAAACTCCCCTATTATTCCTGTCTTGCTATAGAGTGCGAAGGCATGGACAATGACATCATCTGATTAGTAGGCCTTAGGAGTGTTCAAGAGAAATTTATTCATATAATTAGTACTAGTGAATTTAAAACATTTACCAGCGAATTAAAGGAAAGTTTGTTAATGGTAGATGACTAACACAAATTATAATATTATTAAATTCATCTAACCATCATTTATCAAAATTCGTGCTCTTGCTATGATTAAATCTATAAAACTCTTCTAAATATTTGCTTCTGCATTTGTTAGCAGTTCCAATCACCACTGAAAAGCAATGCTTACTTGCATCACTGAACTCCACAAAAATAAACATTTGCACTCGTTCAGCTAATGAAACAACTTTGCAAATACACTTATTTACTTAATCAAAGCACCGCATACAAATTAGTATGCCAGCACAACTAACGCCCACAAAAATACATAGTGTGGGAACAGAAATAGTGAGAAATAAGGAAGGAGAAATTGAAATTAATACTTTTCAGTAGTTTAACGTTGTTATTATAAATTTTAAAGGAATAAAGTTTAACTAAAACCTTTTAATTAAAAATAACGATTTTATTTTGGGGGCAAAGGATTTCTTATTTCAAATCAAGGACAGAAAATGAATAAAATGTCCGAGAATGTGTTACATTTAATAGTTGAATTAATATTTAACTTGTTATTCCCCTTAACCTACTATCAACTCAATTTATATTAAGCATTCATACCAGCAGGATGCTGCTTATAGGTATATTCAGAGACGACACATCACAATATATCGAAACCAAAGAGAGTAAAATGTTTACAACTTTTTGATTCTGCAATTACAAGAATATTCACATGCTATGTAATGCTTTGATCGGAAATCTCAATAAGTACCAACCGAGCCGACTTTTGTTTTTTCCAGCAGCCAATATATATATATGAAATTCTATCTCTACGATTTGTTTATAATAATTGGTACTAAAACAAGTTAAAGTTTAGCTCAGAAAATCTGTTATTTTACTGATTATCGCTCCTACTCAACAGCTTAAAGTCATACCCCTTTAAAAAAGTTTTATATAATTTACTTTTTTCTTTTTGGAAGCGAAATTTTATTTAAAAATAAATAAACAAGTAAGGAAGGGCTAAGTTCGAGTGCAACCAAAATTTTTATACTTTTGCAACTTGCAAGAATCAAAGCCAGGGAAATACTTTAAGGTGTAAAACCAATCATTTAAAGCCAGATGTTCAAAAATTCTGATATTAGTTATATGGAGGCTAGATCAAGTTTTCGTCCAATTTTGGTTATTTTAAGCACAAAGAAACACCGTTATGAATAAAACATGCTCTTTTTTTTATCCCCTAATTTCAGTCGCGCAAAAATAACCTTCGGATGTTTTGTGGCTGTAATTTTTTTAAAAAATGAAAAACTTTGACTCTGCTTGTGGATTATTTTTATTTGGTCTTTTAAATTTTTTTACATCAAGTCGAGAATATGATATCATGTAAATAGCTGCCGCCACAGTTGATTGTCATTTCAGAAGTCTGGAGCGGTCAAATCAGGCGATCTTGCCGGCCAGTGCAAATCGCTAAAACGGGAGATTAGGCGCCCGGGAAATGCATCCTTCAGCATATCGGTTGTGGCACGTGCAGTGTGTGCCGTTGTACCGTCCTGTTGGAACCACATGTTTTCCAATCCAAATTCATCAAGTTGCGGCAAAAAGAACTCGTTGATCATTGCGCTGTAGCGCTCACCACTCACGGTAATCGTTTGGCCCGCGACGTCTTCGAAAACAAAAGGTCCGATGACTCCTCCAGCAAAAACAGCACACCATACAGTGACTTTGAGCGGCTGTAATGGCCCCCTGAAGCGTAAATTTTGCTTATTTACGTACCTGCTAAGATGGAAAAGGGCCTCATCACTCATGAATATTTTTGATGAAAAATCATCTTCCTCTTGGTGGTGAATATGGATGGCTAGAGCGTATGTTAGACGCGATTGGCGGTCAGCAGCTAACAGCTGATGCACCGTCTGGTCTTTGTACGGAAACATCTCTAAATCTTGTACCAAAATTTGCTGTAAACACCGTCAACTAATACCCATTTGCCTGGCACGTCTTCTAGGCGATGTCGACGGCGCTTCCATGACATCCTCGGCAACAGCAGCAATATTCTCTGCTGAACGGGTCTGGCACGCCTGGCAGCATCTCGTTTTGTGCCAGTCTCTTCGACGCTAGCGGCTAAACGTCGCAGTTTCACCAGTAGGCGTCGTATGGCCAGGAAATCTGCGACGAAATTCACTTCCACTTCCAATTCCAAAGTCACCCACCGATTATTGGTCAAATAAATAGTCACCAATAACCCGTGTTCTGAAGCAGTGCATTTGTTTACTACACAAATGTCAAAACAGAACTGACATTAGAGGTCAATTGCAAAATTTATAGCATCTTCTGATAGGAGGATTACTTTTGCGCCCTGTACATATACGAGTATATCACACATTGACCGACATTTTCGATCAAAAGTCTAAATATTCGATACCTATGAGCTTGACCAGTTATTATTGGATTTAAACAATTTTATTTGACTTAATTTAAAAAAATTCTTCTTTACTTGTGTACTGGAAACTGAACGAATTAAGCGAAATTTAAAATTAGATATGGGATTTTACCAAACAGTAGGCGTTAGCACGCCCATTGACCAATTTCCATACCAGCTCTCTCATACCATCTAAGTGGTAAAATTTAATGTCTCTGGAGTATTTAGTCTGCAGAAGTTCTTATAGGATTTGTGCTCAGCCAATTTGGTTGTTGTAGCTTAAGTGGCTTAGGAGATATATACATTAGACTTGTTAGAGTGCGAAGCCACCCAAGTTTTCAAAATATTTATCGGAGATTCTCCAATATCTAAAAATTTCCAAAATTAATAACCGATTACTAAAAACATTAATTTCTGTATATTTATACTCTTGTGCCCACTTGCTACACAGTATTATAGTTTTGTTCGTCTAACGGTTGTACGTATCACCTAAAACTAATAGAGATAGGTATAGGGTTATATCTATATAAATGATCAATATGACGAGAAAAGTTGAAATCCGGTTGACTGTATGTATGTCCGTCCGTCCGTCCGTCCTTCCGTCGTGCAAGCTGTAACTTGAGTAAAAATTGATATATCTCAATGCAACTCGGTATGTGGGTTCTAAAAAAACCGAGTTCGTAGATGGGTGTATTCGGATGACTTCCACGCCCACAAATCGCCATTAACCGAAAACGTATAAAGTACCATAACTAAGCACCTAATTAAGCTGTAAATTGGTACAGAGGATCGGAATAGCAAAAGGCACCCTTGGGAAAAATTTTTTTGAAAAATTGTGACTGACCTCGCCCTCTAACAAGTTTAATGCACGTATCTCTTAAACCCCTTAAGTTACAACAACCAAAGTTGCTGAGAATCAGGATTTTCGAACCTCTGGCTGACCTTACTCTATATGATTGGTTTTACTTGTACACTTTAAGGTATTTCCCTGTCTTTGATTCTTCCAAGTTGCAAGAGTATAAAATATTCGGTTGCACCCGAACTTAGCCATTCCTTACTTGTTAAATTTTGTATTGTTGTTCTTTATATTCTGTTTCTACATCATTTCGCTGTTGGTTCACAACCAGGTTTTTATGACTACTATTTGGTAATTCTCCTTGTGGGAGCGTTTTTCATCGTTTTTCAAACGAAAAATTTGTTTGGAAAAAGTGAAAAACGCAACTTGTTCCTTACCACACCAACAACAACAAACTACCAGCATACCTCATACTTCTTATACCCTCACTTTCATAAGCACTCACAGTTTGTTTGGCAAAATTGCATTGCTTTTGATCCACATTTCCTGCGACATCTTCACTAACGATTACCAAACCGCACAACAATTCAATGACATGAATAACAACAAACAAGTAAATAACAAGACTGCGTCAAGTATTGCAGCAATGAAGTGAAATCAAATCAAATCAAATGAAAGGAATTTTGTGTGACCTAGCAAAGACTAGACGGCAACAAATAAGGACACCACACAGGTAAATCAGGAAATGAAGGATAGCTGGCGGTTGAGAAATGTGATGAGCGACCAGCAGCAGTGACACAAACTTATATGTACATACATGCATAGACACACGAATTTCGGAGCGTTTTCGTGCAGGAAATGATTTTGTGGTAAATAAACTCGATTTTGGTTTTACTTAAATTCAATGATGATTATTTCGGAGTTAAGAAGAGTTTTTAAACGAATAAACACAATCAATAATACTTAGTATATGTGAAAAGTCAAAAGGCAAAGAATATACATACAAACATACCCTTAGTAAGTTGTGTATATATTCTTATATATTTATATATGTCCATACCAAAAAATGTCCGCTTGACTTTGCCACAATCAGCTTGAAGGGCACACAGGTGGTTGCTAAACTAAACGGAGTTGCCACTACAACAATAAGAACAACAAATAATCATGGAAAAAGTGCTGTTTTCTGCTTGCTTGCTAACTTTTACTTGTGTATTATGTGGTGTTGTTATTCTTGTGAGTGATTTTTATTGCCGTTGTTGTTGTACTTGTTTACATCTGTTAACAATATTCACGACCATTCTATTGTCATGCGACAATAATTGGATATTTAGAATGATTGATTGGATTTTTTTATGCTTGTATACATACAACAACAAATCCAATGTTATTGTCACTACATACAATCACACAATTGAGTTGACAGTGCATTATTTGGATTTACACTTAAACTTTGGCCGCTCTGAGGTGAATTAGCAGAATTATGCAGATTGGCTTGATTCTTCTCATTAATTGTTTTTGTAAATGCACAAAGTTTTGTTTAGTGGTAGTTAGTGCGACATTAATCAATCAGGCATTGTTTTAATCCTGAGGAATTAAGTCCATAAGTAAGTCTAAGTGTAAGTATCGATATGTTTAAAAACTTAAATAAAAAGTATAAGTATAAGTATAAGTATAAGTATAAGTATAAGTATAAGTATAAGTATAAGTATAAGTATAAGTATAAGTATAAGTATAAGTATAAGTATAAGTATAAGTATAAGTATAAGTATAAGTATAAGTATAAGTATAAGTATAAGTATAAGTATAAGTATAAGTATAAGTATAAGTATAAGTATAAGTATAAGTATAAGTATAAGTATAAGTATAAGTATAAGTATAAGTATAAGTATAAGTATAAGTATAAGTATAAGTATAAGTATTTTTTTGTTCCACAGTGCTTATGAATAACTCAAAATTTTCACTAAGCTAATATTTATTCCATTGAAATGTAAAACGAGACTTTATACTTTGCATGAACCATTTTATTCTTTTCTTTTTATTTTTAATCGTTTTTTATTGACTCAATTCCTTAAACTTTTAATTCATTTAAGCATAGTCATTTATACATAATCATTTATATTTTTTCGCTTTCCTTGAGAACATCAACAATTTGCTCAGCTAGGTGAACATAAAAATACATAAAAAGTTGAAGCAAATAATAAATTACAGTAAGCTGCTGCCATTACTCACCCCAACGGGGTCAATCAAACAAAAAAAACTTTAGTTGACGTTAATTGGCATAAAGCGCAAAAAATTGAATTAGAAAACCCGCCTTCACCCACACACACACAGACGCATAATCCCATGTGCGCGGTCACCTTGCCAACACAAACACACAATAAATCTGGCATTCACGCCAATGTCCTTCAAATTTATTGATCTAACAAAGACAAGTTGCCTTGCGAGATCCGCACAGAAGCCGCAGAGGTGAAGAGGAAAGCAAAAACAACAAATAGCAAAAACAAAAGTGTGGGAATGTGCAGTTGTTAGTAAGTGCCCGAGTGTGTTTTGTTGTAGTTGTGCGAGTGCGAATAAAAGTTGGATAAATTAAAATTGAAATATTGCAAGGACATAAATTTCGATTTGATTGCCACAAGCTGTGCGGCCAACATTACGCCAAGCAAGAAAGAAGATAAAGCACAAGACGAGCAGATAATACGAGCGAAGCATGGTAAGTTGTGCCTTGACACAGCAGGTGTAATGAAGCTTTTGTGCTAAGCAATATAAAGTGAGCAAGCAAAGAGATATATTTGTATGAGTGTATGTGTTTGTGTAAATATATCTTTCGGCGAGTTAGACTTACAACTGTATTTGACAAACCAAAATTACTCAGAATCACACAGCGGGTTTACGCATGCAAGTGCATTGTTTGTTGTTGTATTTGCTTGAGAAAAAGTTGTAAGTATTTTTCTTTTAGTAAATACTTGCTCCTGAAGTTGATGACTTAAACTTTTGCTTTTCATTAAGGCTGCCAAGTATACTCAATAATGAAATTATTACTTTGACAAACTTGCTTTTGTACTGAAGAAGGTGAGATTGCTTTTCCAATTTTGTTGCCAGTAATTATAAAAATAACAATATAATTAAATAATATTAAAATAAGAAAAAACGTTAACTTGCGCTGCACCGAAGCTAATATACCCTTCACAGGTGCATTTCTTTAGTAACTATGTGTCCAGTTTGTATGGAAGCTGTATGCTATAGTAATCCGATCTGAACAATTTTTTCGGAGATTATGTTATTACCTTAAGCAACAAATACCAAATTTCGTGAAGATAGCATGTCAAATGCGAAAGTTTTCCATACAAGCCCTTGATTCCGATCGTTCAGTTTGTATGGCAGCCATATGTTATAGTGGTCCGATATCGGCCGTTCCGACAAATGAGCAGCTTCTTGAAAAGAAAATGACGTTTGCAAAATTTCAAAACGATATCTTAAAAACTGAGCGACTAGTTCGTATATATACAAACGGAAAGACAGACAGACGGACATGGCTAAATCGACTCAGCTCAACATACTGATCATTTATATATATACTTTATAGGGTCTCCGACGCTTCCTTCTGAGTGTTACATACTTCGTGACAAACTTAATATACCCTGTTCAGGGTATAATAAAATTATATGAAAGTCTCCAACAAATTTTACTGTTAGTATTACATAATAAGTTTAGGGAATTCAAGCACTAAGCGCAAGAAAGAAAATATTTTCACTTCTTAATAATTAATCGCTTAGATTAATATTTAATTAATAATCATTTGTCACAATCACTAAATAATTAATAATTACTAGTCACCACTCTACAAAAAATATTTTGGAATTTTTAGTAAATCGTAATTAATCTGCTATAATGTCATATCAATATCCATTTTTGATTAATAATCATTAATCATTGCATTGAATGGTCAATATCTTCAACTCTGACGGTGCCACTGAAATCGTGTCATATTTTGAACTTAATATGTTTTAAACGCATTTTCTGAAGTTGGCCAGTTGACCGACAATAGGCTTTCTTATGCAGATCATCTCGAATAAGTCTTGACGTCGATCTGGTCAATATATTGGCTAGTCGAAAAAGTCTTTTCGTATTTTGTCAATACTAGATGTCGTATATGTCGTAGTGTTGGAAAGTGAGATTTTAAGCTTCATTTAACCAAAAAAAAAATTAAATTCGGGGAAGTTGAAAAAGTTACAAAAATAATGAAGAAATTCGCTATAAAAATAAAAGAATGCCACGCAAGCCATCAATGAAATTTGTGTAGTTTGCGGAGACGATGCTGGAAATTGACCATATTTGTTTATTTATTTATTAGTATAAATATAAAAAACTAAGTTGAAGTTTGGTTAGAAAGAATTTTTCGACTACTCCCTTTAATAATTTTTCCTCATACAGTTTTCTGTTTTAGAATAACGAAAGTCATTATTCGTAGCACATTGAACTTGGGGAAGTATCAACCCGATTTTATCTATTATCTATTAACATGTCACATACTAAAAAATGCTCTCTGGGTTTTATTAAGATACCTTACATACAGTCACCAATCAACAACATCAATTGTACATATATCTCACACATTAACCGATATTTTCGGTCAAAAGTCAGCTATAGCCCAGGTATCTATAGCTGACTTTCCACATATTCAGTGCCTAGGGGTTTGAACAGTTTTTGTTGGATGTTTGATGGACAATTTTTTTTATAAAATGGTTTACTCTAAAGGCATTATCCGCGTTAAGTTTTATTCCATTATATTAATTACTTCTTGATTTGTGCACTAGAAAGGTAAAGAACCGAATGGAGCTTTAAATTTTGATATATGGGGAGTAGGTGTGATTCCAGTCTGAGTTCAATCATTTTTGCACTGTAACATAGAAATATAGGCAATATGCAACGTGCCAAATTTTTTCGAAGTCGGTCAGTTAGGTCCCGAGATATGTATGGGATTTCACTAAAAAGTCGGCTGTGCCACCCTCATCGTCCTATTTTTACACCGGCTCCAGTTCAAATAATATTTGGGCTTCGCGAATTTGGTTGTTATAGCTTTAGTGGTTTAGTACAAATGTACCTTAAACTTCTTGGAGGGCGGAGCGAAGTCCACATTTTCAAAATTTTTTGTCCACAGGTGCCTTTTGCTACCGCGATCCCCAGTGCAATTACAGTTCTATATCATAATTTAGTAATTAGTTATTGCACTTTATAGATTTTCGGTAAATGGCGATTTGTGGGCGTGACAGTGATACGATTACGCCCATCTACGAACTCATACTTTTTTTTTATACTAAGGAACCCGCAAACCAGGTTTCATAAAGATATTTAAATTTTTACTGAAGCTACAACTTGCACGGACGGAGAAACGGACAGTCACCCGGATTCCAATTTTTCTCGTCACCCATATACATACAATCGCTTTGGTTGATACGTGCAACCGTTAGGTGAACAAAACCAGTTGCTACAGAGTATAATAATCTAATGGAAGAACCTAGTCCACTGCAAGCAAAGGTAAGATGTATGTCTTATAATCACTATTTGTCACAATTTGTTACCAAAAGTCAATAGGCAATCAAAAAGCATCTCTTATTAACCGTAAATTTGTAATTATATTATATTAACTGTCACTTTACTACCATTAGTCATGTTTCTACCAATGCTTAGCAATCAGCCGTCACAACTTATCATTAGTCATTTTCCAACCTCCTTCGATATTACCTCTAATTGGGCATGTGTCAATCAAAAACCTCAATATAAATTATCCATTAACTTGTTTTATTATTGATTGTATATCATTTTGGCAAAAGGCTTTAATTGAACAAAATCTCACAATTAGAAGTATCAAGGAAGAAATCAACCGAAATCCTACCTCAAACCTCTTCTAAACATACAACTCAACAATCACTGCTTATACTATTATTCGTACTTAAGCTTATATCCACTTTAATATCCTTGAGAATATCAAAATGATACTCTATATGCGCCATAATCATTGAGTTTACCGTTGTGTTTGTAATTACAATACTTGTGCATTCTAATCATTATAGCGAGCTTAGTAGTCATGCTCTACGCTTATCGGGCTTAATAGTGCTCCTGTGACTGAGGAAAACAGACATTTAAGGTTGCTAGTGTTGCGTATGTAGTCTTATCTGACAATAAGGATGCAAAAGCTTTGCTAATGACAGTGTGGCTTAAAATTTTACTTGAATGCGCTTTTCGTATTTGAACTTTGCTTTGCTTACCTAAGATAATGAGGAAAGTTAGTGCTTTAAATAAATATAATCTTAATAATTGTGACCTAAAGTTAAATTTCTTAGAAAGTATTTAGATAATTAAGGTCACTTGCGACATTTTACTAATTGAATTAAATTAAAAAAAAGAGAAAATATATTTTTGTGTATTATTCCACCTTGTGCGGTTCTATTATCATTAAGGTATATTTTCTCTTTTATATGACATAAGAAGGTTTTAAGATAGATATGCGCCATTAAGGGATCGGCATCCTATAGGAGCGATGTACATACTAAAACACGCCCCCTTATATTATGGATTTTGCCCTTTCCACGGGACTACTTTTGTATTACTTCAGCGCAAGGTTTCCAAGATGAACCCATTGCAGGTCAGTCAGTATATGCTAGCATCAAGCTACATTAAGGGGGGCGCCTGCTTTAGAAGCTTCAAAAAAGCGATTATTTTGTTTTTTGCTTAAATCTCTTTAAAAATAATCTAAGAATATGTCCCCAAAGTTTTAGATGGGAATCCGAAATATTTTTCTAGCAGATATATAAGCGATTGGGCAGAAAGCAAAAACTTTGACGCGCGATTTCTCGGTTTTTCATTTTTACGATTTTTCTTATTTGGCGGGCATGATAGAAAAAAAAGTAAACGTCCTATCGAAACGAATCAAAATGCGTTGTATTTGGAATTAAATTCTCTTCTAGTTGAACCTAAAATACCTTAAGAAAGTTAACATTAATCCGGTTTTTAAACGATTTAAAGTATTTTTTTTAATGCATTTTATTTTAATCTGCGAAAAATTGCCGAATTTTTCACTTTTTGTTGAATTTTCTTGGTTCGCCTAGGAATTACACTATTGAAAATTAAAAATTTCTTTTGTTTTTTGTTTCGGATCAAAATTGCGACCTTCATCTTGCCCGGCACACAGAAATTGCACACTCGAGGCGCCTCCGTAAATTTCTTCAAACATGAAGAATATCTGAAGTATAATAATAAAAAAATTTGGGAAGACTCTTCAAATATATAAAAATAAATCCTAAAATTTTCAGTTGGCAATATTCCCAATTGAATTTATTTACCATCGATGCTTCCTTAAAGTAAACACAGTTGACACTCTATGTCCAATTATTTATTTACCATCGATGCTTCTTTCACAACATAATATTTTAAGAATTTTTTACTAAAAATGTGTACTAAATATTTTAATTTAGAAACTTAGTTCATTGACAACGCTATACGGAATGCGTTTATGGATAAATATTTTCCTCATTTGCTTGTGATAATATCTTAAAATATTATGACGTTAATAAAGTATAAATTGGCTGATAATTTTTATCCACTTGCTACCTGTTGCTACAGAGTATAATAGTTTTGTTCACCTAACGGTTGTATGTATCACCTAAAACTAAACGAGATATACGATGTATGTATATGTAGTATATGGGGTTATATAGTGAGTGTCGACCGTCCGTCCGTCCGTGCAAGCTGTAACTTAAGTAAAAATTGAGATATCTTGATGAAACTTCGTTTGCTGATTCCTTAATAAAAAAAAAATTATGAGTTCGTAGATGGGCGTTACCGGACCACTGCCACGCCCAAAAATCTCCATTAACCGCAAACTTATAAAGTGCCATAACTAAGCACTAAATTAATATAAAACAGTAAATTGGTATAAGGGATTGTAGTAGCAAGGAGCACCTGTGGGCAGAAACTTTTGACAAAGTGGGCGTGGCCCCGCCCTCAAATAAGTTTAATGAACATATATTCTATACAACTAAAACTACAACAACCAAATTTTTTGAGTGTAAATATTATAGAAATTTCTACCGACAGTGTTATAATGGATGAAATCCGATGATAACCCAGATCACTCCCCATATAACGGTACTGTTAAAAACTAAGCGTAATAAATCAATAATTAAACATGTGAAAAACACTAACTTCTACCTCCGAAATGGTATTTGGAAGCTTCATTGGAGCTGGTGTAACAATTAGACGATAGGAGTGACCCGCCCACTTTTTGGTGAAAACGCATATCTCCTGACCCGACTGACCGATTTCGACAAAATTTAGTACATGAGATTCTTCTTTTATTCTTATATCACGTTGCGAAAATGAGCGAAATCGGACAATAACCACGCCTACTTCCCATATAGCACAAACCGAAATTCCACTTGATTCCTTCACTTTACAGTACACAAATCAAGAAGCAATTACTATAATGGGATACAACTTTGTTTTTCTAATAAAGCTTATGTTTCAGTCAGTGTATAAGTTATATGTATGTAAGTATGTATACGAGGTGGGTTCCAAAGTAAACAGGGCTTTTTGAATCTAGCTCCACCTGATGGCGCCATCTATATGTCGACTGATCGTTAGAATATGATTTGAGCTTACGAAAGGTGTGTGCACGGTTTGTTCCGCACAAATTAACTGACGACCAAAAATTGCTCAGAATCCAACATTCGAAGGACGATTATTTGACCAAAAATCACATTTTAACCATTAACCACTCCCCGCTTTCACCTGATATGGCACCGTGCAACTTCTTGCTTTTCGGAAAAATGCATTTGCCCATGAAAGGAAAGCGTTATGCAGACGTAGAGGCCATTCAAAAGGCTTGCACCGGCATACTGACGGCCATACCGGCCAACGATTTATTTTGAATAAAATAACTTGATTTTGCCGAAAAAACCATTTGTTCTGTTTTTATATGTACTCTCGCAACAATGTTGCTAACGAGAGTATTATAGTTTTGTTCACATAACGGTTGTTTGTAAGTCATAAAACTAAAAGAGTCAGATATAGGGTTATATATACCAAAGTGATCAGGGCGACGAGTAGAGTCGAAATCCGGATGTCTGTCTGTCCGTCCGTCCGTCTGTCCGTCCGTCTGTCCGTCCGTCCGTGCAAGCTGTAACTTGAGTAAAAATTGAGATGTCATGATGAAACTTGGTACACGTATTCCTTGGCTCCATAAGAAGGTTAAGTTCGAAGATGGGCAAAATCGGCCCACTGCCACGCCCACAAAATGGCGGAAACCGAAAACCTATAAAGTGTCATAACTAAGCCATAAATAAAGATATTAAAGTGAAATTTGGCACAAAGGATCGCATTAGGGAGGGACATATTTGGAAGTAATTTTTTTGGAAAAGTGGGCGTGGCCCCGCCCCCTACTAAGTTTTTTGTACATATCTCGGAAACTACTATAGCTATGTCAACCAAAGTCTACAGAGTCGTTTTCTTCAGGTATTTCCATATACAGTTCAAAAATGGAAGAAATCGGATAATAACCACGCCCATCTCCCATACAAAGGTTATGTTCAAAATCACTAAAAGTGCGTTAACCGACTAACAAAAAACGTCAGAAACACTAAGTTTTACGGAAGAAGTGGCAGAAGGAAGCTGCACCCAGGCTTTTTTTAAAAATTGAAAATGGGCGTGGCGCCGCCCACTTATGGACCAAGAACCATATCTCAGGAGCTACTAGACCGATTTTAATGAAATTCGGTATATAATATTTTCTTAACACCCTGATGACATGTACGAAATATGGGTGAAATCGGTTCGCAACCACGCCTTCTTCCAATATAAAGTTATTTTGAATTCCATCTGATGCCTTCTCTGTATAATACGAGTATAAACATTAGGAACCAATGATGATAGCGGAATAAAACTTTACAAAAATACGGTATTTGAAAAATATGTAAATGACGTATTATGAAATCTCGATTATCACTTTACCATGCGAGAGTATAAAATGTTCGGTGACACCCGAACTTAGCCCTTCCTTACTTGTTTTTTTATACTCTCGCAACAAAGTTGCTAAGGAGAGTATTATAGTTTTGTTCACATAACGGTTGTTAGTAAGTCCTAAAACTAAAAGAGTCAGATATAGGGTTATATATACCAAAGTGATCAGGGTGACGAGTAGAGTCGAAATCCGGATGTCTGTCTGTCCGTCCGTCCGTCCGTGCAAGCTGTAACTTGAGTAAAAATTGAGATATCATGATGAAACTTGGTACACTTATTCCTTGGCTCCATAAGAAGGTTAAGTTCGAAGATTGGCAAAATCGGCCCACTGCCACGCCCACAAAATGGCGGAAACCGAAAACCTTTAAAGTGTCATAACTAAGCCATAAACAAAGATATTAAAGCGAAATTTGGCACAAGGGAGGGGCATATTTAGACGTAATTTTTTTGGAAAAGTGGGCGTGGCCCCGCCCCCTACTAAGTTTTTTGTACGTATTTCGGAAACTACTATAGCTATGTCAACCAAACTCTACAGAGTCGTTTTCTTCAGGCATTTCCATATACAGTTCAAAAATGGAAGAAATCGGATAATAACCACGCCCACCTCCCATACAAAGGTTATGTTGAAAATCACTAAAAGTGCGTTAACCGACTAGCAAAATACGTCAGAAACACTAAATTTTACGGAAGAAATGGCAGCAGGAAGCTGCACCCAGGCTTTTTTTAAAAATTGAAAATGGGTGTGGCGTCGCCCACTTATGGACCAAAAACCATATCTCAGGAACTACTAATCTAATTAATTTTACAGCAAAATAAAAAAATATGTAAATGACGGATAATGAAATCTCGATTATCACTTTATCATGCGAGAGTATAAAATGTTCGGTGACACCCGAACTTAGCCCTTCCTTACTTGTTTATACCTTAAATTCAATCCCTGGTTTTGATTTTTGCAAGTTTCGTGAGTATAAGTAAGTATTTTTTAACAAAATTATAAATATTTTTCGGTTTTGAGCAGTGGAACTACATAAGAGGATCTTCATAAATTTAAATCAGTCAACAATATAATCAATATTGTTCAGAAAATTAAAGAAATAAGAGAATTGAAAAATATAGAACAATAATTACCCAAAATTAAAAAAAAAAGTAAGTGTAGAATTATTCTCAAGAAGGGTTGCCAACTAGTCATATATTTTTAATAAAGATGAAAAAATACTATACAAAAACATTTTGGGTATTACCAGATTTACAAGGCTTATAGTTAAAATAAATAAAAAAAAGTTGCCAATGGTTAACAAAAAATGTAACCAAATTGAGATCTTACTTTCTTTAGCCCCAGTTGAATCGAAACACTTTGCAATAAACAGTCTTGAAAACATTTAAAAAATTATTTTTTTGAGTTATCTGGCTTAACAGTTAACTTATAGTTGAAAATAAGTTTTAGATAGCCAAGTATGGCAACTTCGCTAAGGAATGTAAGCAATTTCCTGCTCATTTGAAATTATCTGCAGCTTATTATTTACTTAGTTGTCCAGCTACAAACTTGATTTATTTTGGCACTATATTTTTTAATTTTTTTATACCCTCTCTTTATATACAACCATTCGCTTCACGTATAATGACCCGCAGCTGCTCTTATGACCACTTCCTACACCATGTGTCATTAATTCTTTTATAATGAGCTATATATTAACTTCGGTGCCTTCGACTGCGCACTTTGCTCAGTATTTAGATTACACACGGCCGAACTTATCTCTATCTAGGCAACATTTTTTTCGTTTGTACTGTTTACTGGATTGCGTCTTAATTTTGTCCCCTTATTTACTCAACTGATTATTATTTGTAGGTAAGCTTTGTGATCGCATCAGCGCTTACGCCTTAACTAGTACCTTACTGTCAAGATAAGCCAACAGCCAGCAAAAATAAATACAAAAGATAAAATACGGAGTACGCAAACACAATAAAGCACCAGACGGCAGAATGTTTAATCACATTAAAAAAAGCGCATTTATTTCTTTATATACACGCATTTAGCAAATCTGCCTCGCAGACATGCCCGTAATTGTCCACATAATAAGTAATCGCAAATCACAAATGCCACCCCAAGTGCCAAGTGGTGCCAAAGCCGATGGCAATGACCGTGCTCAGAACTTGTCTTAACGACAAAAACACTGACACGTGAATTGCAGCACACTAAATTGCATTAAAGCAGATATACACCAAACACAACATTGTTTATTTGATTTATTTTCGCTTGGCTCTGTTGATTTAGTACGTTGTGGCTCAACAAACGCTCATTTTATTTGAGTGCTACTTCTTTGGGGTCCATCATTTGCTCATTAAAATTTATTAAATTTTTTGTTGTTGTTACATTTTACGTCTGCAGTTATGACAGGTCATTTTAGTAAGTTCAATTTAACTTTGTTAGTGTATTTATGCATATTTTAAGAAACAAGAAAACCTCGTAGGCGCTCGGAATTCGGAAGGACATTGAAAAGTGGTTTGTTATTATTCATGTGCTTTATCTTTCATGTCTTTATTTATAATAAATTTATGTATTAATATTTTTATATTTAATATATCAGCCCTTTATCAAAATTGTTACTCATACGCCTTGCACAACATGCAGTATAAACTGCAACATACATCATATAAGCAATAAATTGTTAAGTGGTACAAATAGTGTGGGTTCACAATGGTTTGGTATCAATTAAAAGTAGCTTTTGTTCTATTATACTGCTCATTTTCTTCTTCTTTACAAACTATTTATTAATTTGCACGTTGCATTGAGCATGACTCCATCTTCATTTGTTCGGCGAAGCATAAAGCACTTCTGCGAATTTTCCTTCCATAAAAATTAATAATTATCCTTCTCTTTTCACATAGTAGCAGGTCATCAGGAAGTGCAAATAAAAGATGATTTAAGAGCACGGGGTTTGCCTTTGTAGGAGCTATTCATTTCTTTAAATTGCAGGTGAATTTAATAAAGTGCAGTCATCGAAACTACAAAACCTTTCATTTATCTGAAAATTAATCTAAGAATAATTTTGTTCCAACTTTTATTATGAAATCATAGGCACACTAGACCAGGGTAGTCAAGAGAATGGCCCGCCTCTTCCGATTTCCCCGTTTCTTCGCATTTTGTAGATTTCATTATTTTCGTAGTATTGTTTAAGTTGCATTTTCAATTTATCTGTGTAATACTCGAATTGTATGCACTCATAAAGCTGGAAGATTTCCACATACTGAAAATGCTAATGGAGGATGGAGTCATGTGTAGATGATATTGATATCATCGCCCTCAACACCCGCGCCGTTAGTTGTGCTTTCTCCAGGCTCCTGTCATCAAACAAACAGTCGTCGCACTCGCGACTTGGCTCTCACGTCACTTTTGACAGTCATAACTTTGAAGTTGTAAATAATTTCGTCCATTTAGGATCCAGTATTAACACCACCAACAATGTCAGCCTGGAAATCCAACGCAGGATTGCTCTTGCCAACAGGTGCTACTTTGGACTGAGTAGGCAATTGAAAAGTAAAGTCCTCTCTTGACGAACAAAAGCCAAACTCTATAAATCTCTCATAATTCCCGTCCTGCTATATGGTGCAGAGGCTTGGACGATTTATGGATGGAACGATGAGCTGTACGAAATTGGCGTAGACACCGCTTACGCGATTATAGCCGATTTAACAACAGCGCGCCAGTCGTTTCTTCTTTTCGCAACGTGGCGCCAATTGGATATTCCAAGCGAAGTCAGGTCCTTTTTCTTCCTCTGCTTCCCCCGGCGGGTACGGCGTCGAATACTTTCAGAGCTGGAGTGTTTTCGTCCATTCGGACAACTTGACCTAGCCAGCGTAGCCGCTGTCTTTTAATTCGTTGAACTATGTCAATGTCATCGTATATCTCGTACAGCTCATCGTTCCATCGAATGCGATATTCGCCGTGAGCAACGCACAAGGACCAAAAATCTTTCGCAGAACTTTTCTCTCGAAAACTCGCAACGTCGACTCATAAGTTGTTGACATCGTCCAAGCCTCTGCACCATATAGCAGGACGGGAATTATGAGTGACTTATAGAGTTTGGTTTTTGTTTGTCGAGAGAGGACTTTGCTTCTCAATTGCCTACTCAGTCCGAAGTAGCACCTGTTGGCAAGTGTTATCCTGCGTTGGATTTCTAGGCTGACATTGTTGGTGGTGTATGGTATATATAGACGAAATTATCTACAACTTCAAAGTTATGACTGTCAACAGTGACGTGAGAGCCAAGTCGCGAGTGCGACGACTGTTTGTTTGATGACAGGAGATATTTCGTCTTGCCCTCATTCACTGCCAGACCCATTTTCTGTGCTTTCTTGTCCAGCCTGGAGAAAGCAGAAATAACGGCGCGGGTGTTGAGGCCGATGATATCAATATCGTCGGCATATGCCAGCAGCTGTACACTCTTATAAAATATTGTCTCCAGCAGCAGATTGAAGAAGTCGCACAGAGCACACTTAAATTCCAATTGCAGAGTTTTTCAGTTTTTCGTCGCCGTGTTTGAATAGCTCGGTCGGCAATCCATCGGCCCCCGCCGCTTTGTTGTTCTTCAGGCGGGTAATTGCTATTCGAACTTCTTAATGGTCAGGCAATGGAACGTCTGCTCAATTCTGTACAAGAATACGACTCTTTTATTCTTACAAACAAGAAAGTTCCAGAGAAAAAAAAATATTCGGAAAAAGTGGTAAAATCCCATGCTATTTAAAAGAGAAATGTATCGTGTTTGGAGCAAGGTTTATTATGAAAATTAAGGGCTTTTTATGATCTGATAATTTTTTTTAGATGGAAAACTAAAAGTTTAGGGGGCGTTTCGTCAAAAATAATCAATTTGGTAAATAACGGACACCCTAATGTACATATATATATAAAATTGCTTGGATTCCGATTCTCTGGTTGACGTTTTACGTCTTAAGGAATTTCGCTGGTTTTGATTTTTGCAAGTTGCAAGAGTATAAAATGTTGCACCCGAACTTAGCCCTTTTTTACTGGTTTTAATTTTAGATAAGACAATAATCATATCAAATTAAAGAAGGAATGACCATTTTTGAGTTATATTACCACTTCTTAAAAATTAGATTTTCTGTAACTTAAGAGAATCTATATATATAAAAATTAATCCCGTTTTCCGTTGATAATCACGACATAATATATATGAAAACGGCTTGACCGATTTGGTTTTAAATTTGGAGAGGTAGCTGGTTAGAACCAGGGTAAGGACATAGGATACATTTTATCTCTTTATGTTGAAATTCAATACAACTCATAAATACAAAAATTGTATTTTAAATCATAGGCATTTGTTAAAAATTCACGTTTTTAGGAATCGTTTGAGAATTTCATTTCTTCTTAAAAGAATAAAAAAAAAAAAACAAACTTTTTAAGGAAGGGCTAAGTTCGGGTGTCACCGAACATTTTATGCTCTCGCATGGTAAAGTGATAATCGAGATTTCATTATTCGTCATTTAAATATTTTTCAAATACCGTATTTTTGTAAAGTTTTATTCCGCTGTCATCATTGGTTCCTAATGTATACAGAGAAGGCATCAGATGGAATTCAAAATAGCGTTATATTGGAAGAAGGCGTGGTTGTGAACCGATTTCACCCATATTTCGTACATGTCATCAGGGTGTTAAGAAAATATTATATACCGAATTTCATTGAAATCGGTATAGTAGCTCCTGAGATATGGTTCTTGGTTCAAAAAGTGGGTGGCCACGCCTATTTTCATATATATAGAGACAACAGACGGACAGACAAACGGACATGGCTAAATCGACTCAGCTCAACATACTGATCATTTATATATATAATTTTTCTTCCGTAAAATTTACAAAGTGTTTCTGACGTTTTTAAATATAGTCGGTTAACCACTTTTAGTGATTTTCAACAACAACCTTTGTATGGGAAAAATGGGCGTGGTTATTATCCGATTTCTTCCATTTTTGAACTGTATATGGAAATGCCACCCAACAAACGACTTGTAGCTTTTGGTTGACATAGCTATCTGAGATATGTACAAAAAACTTAGTAGGGGCGGGGCCACGCCCACTTTGACAGTCATAACTTTGAAGTTGTCCAAATAATGCCCCTATCCTAATGCGATCCTTTGTGCCAAATTTCACTTTAATATCTTTATTTATGGCTTAGTTATGACACTTTATAGGTTTTCGGTTTCCGTCCATTTTGTGGGCGTGGGCTGATAAGTCGATTTTGCCCATCGAGAGAAAAGTTCTGCGAAAGATTTACCTTCTTATGAAGCCAAGAAATGGAACGTGTACCAAGATTTCATCATGATATCTCAATTTTTACTCAAGTTACAGTTTGCACGGACGGACGGATTTCAACTCTACTCGTCACCCTGATCACTTTGGTATATACATATAACCCTATATCTGAGCAAGTTTTAGGACTTACAAACAACCGTTATGTGAACAAAACTATAATTTCCTTAGCAACTTTGTTGCGAGAGCTATAAAAATTATAAAATTATTTAAATATTATGTACTAGGTAACAAAGTCATTAGTTGTATTGACCGTTTTTCCGAAATATTTTCGAAAGAGGTTGCCAGATGTCTTAAGTATTGTTTTTAAAAATTTACTTCTTAATAGAGGTAACAAATTCAACGAGTTGAGGAACATTACTTTTGGACACATTTTCGAGCACATTTTGTACTAAAACGTTGCTGAAACAAATTAATAAAATAAATAAAATATAACAGTATTCATAAAAAAATTAAAGACATTTGAGAAAACTTCGAGGTACATAGAGATATATTCATTTATTATTGTGTCTATTAAAATTATTATTTTACAAACTTTTGCGATTTTATTACACAATTTTATTAAAATTTCATTTCATTCAAAAGTTTTAGCGAAATTCCTCGGAGGCACAGTTTTAAAAGCTTAAAAACACCAGCAGCTATTGTTTAAGCTCAACTTCAGCTAAAAGTGTTATGCGAAATGCATGGTCCTTAGAGACAGCTGAGCATATTATGTGGCACATTTTGATGCAACTTATGAAATATTAAAATTTTCAGCTGAAATTAAAATTTCATGCACTAAACTTTTGTGAGCATTTGCAGAACGCAGCTGTTTGTCAACAAACTTTCACTAACACATATGCACAGTAATGTGTGTTGTGCAATATACCAGAGTGTGGACGTTAGCATTTATGTTGACGTTATATACGCAAAATGGCGTATATTTGCACACATCATTGCATAACTGATGATTTGATTTATTATTTGTAACTGTCATTAAAGTGCCATGCCCGACATAGGGCAATGGCAATGACAGTTTATGAGCAAAACGGTACAACGCCCAGGCGAAACACACGCATAGACAGACACTCAAAGTCGAAGTGCCACACATTGTTAGCCATTTGCAACTTACCAATTGCGCTTTTATTTAACTGTCTCACAGAAAGCCAAAGAGAGAAAGAGAGAGGGGAAGGTTGAAATACGAAGAGCGGTACTTGAACGGATTTCCACAGAGTGGCTAAGTGGCTAACTTTAAATGTCATTAATATGAAGTGACCGACATGGCTGTATAAGCGTTGTGGCAGGAGGGAGAAATAGAGGAGGAGGAGAAGGTGCGGCAGGAAAGGCTTGTGTGGTTCAGTTGTTTAGAGGAAATGGCAATCAGTGCGACTTTTGGACAACGAATAAGTGCCTCGTCCAGGCAAATTGAATGCGAATGCGAAAGTGAAAGTTTTTTTGTTTGTAACTGTCACCCACACACGCACACAAAACTGCAGAGACACTTATTTGTTCAATACAAATTTAAGCCATTTCACTTGCTGATTGGCATAGTCCAGTGCTGACGTTTGGTGGTGGAGGCGTGATTAATAGCTTTTGCTTCGTATTTGTTTTTGTTTTTGTTGTCTATGTCAATTGGCTGTCGGCACTTTTGGCTTTTGTTTGAGTTTTTGCGCATTTAAGCATGCTTCTCATGAGTTCATTGGGCAGTAAAATGTGTAGGAAACTTATTTCCGGTGCTTTTTAGGTTGCTACATTAGTGCAGTTGGAAAATAGTATAATTAAAGCTGGCTGTGTGTCTTTGAAGTTTTTCAAGATAGATGACATGGAAGGATATAGCAAATTGCTAACGATATTAAAGTGATTTCACACTTTGAACATATATTAGACTTGATAGCGGACTAAATTTCTCCTTGTCCTTAAAGTAGCACTAAAACTAAACGCGATTATGCTTCGCTTTTAGAAATCAATATTTTTGAGACGAAAGAACTTGGTTTATAAAGGTTTGAGAAAGTAATCTTACTGATCACTAAACTGACAAATTATGCCCAAGTTGACTGAAAATTGGAGAATACTCGATTTTGTAGAAGTAGTTACTACAAAATACCGCTAACATATATATGTATATGTTAGGGTAGGTTAAAATTGCCGATTTTCACGCTGTACGTATATACCGATCCTTAGCCAGATGGAATTCAATTTAATTTGAGCTGAAGTATTCTTCATACAGGGCGTCACGTACATGTATGGTGGTTATTTATGCTTATCTAACTCGATGTGATGCCAGAAGGTTGTGATCTGTCATTAAATCAACAACCGTTTTGTAGTTCTTTCGAGACGGTGTGAGCAAAAGCATGCGTGTTTTTCTTCGACGCTTCTTTAGTGACTTTCGCATTTCCTGTATTAGTTCGGTAGCCCAAAGAATGGCACATTTAGCAACCTCAATAGCTATTTATTTTCCCTGAACTCTTTTGTGGTTTGGAAACAAGTATATATGTATTCAACTGCTACATCTACTGCCGCGCAGCTTCTAAGGACATTCTCTGACGTAAAGCATTGTGAGGAATGAAATATTGCACTAATATCATGGAAGATGCCTAAAAATATTCTTTATGTCCTAGATATCTTTATATAGCGAGTGAAATGCAGTCTGATTGAATCTTAGAAGTTTGTTTCTAGTCTAAAATTTTTTCAAATGTCTTCAGAAAGTATGAGAATTGAAAGTTATTGGTCAACATATATTTTTTCGCATGAACCCGACTTGAATACGACCTTTGCGCCTCTCAAAACGGTAGGTACATAATTTAGACTTAGAAAATCACGTTAATAGCTTACGTTGATTTTAAAAAATCTGCTTTAATAAGAGATATCAATACTTTAATGTTTAACAGACTTTAAGACAGACAGAGTTTAACACCTATCAAATAATTTTTCTATATAATAAACTCCTCTTTCTTAATATTTATTTATCTCCAAAATGTCTACTAAAAGATGTTATGGGAAAAAATCTAAAGAAAAGGAAATCTTAAATATAGCAGTTACTATCATAAGAAGAGTTACTCTTTATAGAACTCAAATATTTTGTTTTTATTAACTGTTTCTAAGAATAATTTCCGCCAAACTCCATATAAATTAGAAATAAACTCATTTTTATGGAGCAACTTGTAGAAAATGAAATTATAGTTCATATGGTTTTATAATCGTAGAGCACCCAGCAGTTTTCCACCAGCTAAAAATGATGAAGATACTACTTACCAAGCTATTTTTGGAAACAATCTTAAATGAAATCTTTGTAATATCAGGATAGTAAAGTTAGCTCTCACTCAACTCAAAATATGGTCGTTAAGGTGAGTTAACAATTTGTTTACCACAAACTGAAAAAACACTCTGTTAAACTCTAAAAATTACCTATAAGCTATTTAGTTTATGCTGGGCATGCTGAAAATATTCCTAAAAAGTGAGAGACACTTTATACAGAACTTGTGAGAAGCAGCTTAAGGGGCTATACCAGTGTGACGCATGAAAAATTAGGCGATTTTCATGAAAAAAATTTTGAAAAATAACGGAGTTATAGGCTGTATTCGGAGGTGCCAAAAAAAAAGTGCCCCAACTGCTGGCATAATTCCGGCCGGACGAGTAGCTGAAACAAAAAAATTTGCAAAGTTTATTAAACTTAAAAATCTTTCCCATACAATGACTTACGATCTTTGAAAAATTTCAAAAATTAACAAAATGGCGTGATTTTAAAAAATAAATCGTTTTTGAAGGAAAAAAATTATCGTTTTTATACCCTGAACAGGGTATATTAAGTTTGTCACGAAGTTTGTAACACCCAGAAATAAGCTCGGAGACCCTAAAAATATATATATAAATGATCAGTATATTGAGCAGAGTCGATTTAGCCATGCCATCTGTCTGTCCGTCCGTCTGTCTGTATATATACGAACTAGTCCCTCAGTTTTTAAGATATCCTTTTGAAATTTTGCAAACGTCATTTTCTCTTCAAGAAACTGCTCATTTGTCGGAACGGCCGATATCGGACCACTATAACATATAGCTGCCATACAAACTGAATGATCGGAATCAAGTTCTTGTATGGAAAACTTTTGCATTTGACAAGATATATTTACGAAATTTGGTACAAAATATTTTCTAAGGCACCAATGTAATCTGTGAAGGATATATTAGCTTCGGTGCAGCCGAAGTTAACGTTTTTTCTTATTTTAATGTCAATTTGACAATTTTCAATTAATCAAAAAAATCGTAGGCCATTGTGCTATATAATAAATATATTCAACAATACTCAGTTTTAATTTGAAGTCAATCGGCAATCAGCAATTTAGAAAAATGTCGTTTCGAGAAAAACGCGTTTAAAGTTTCACTTAAGTATATATGTTTGCACCTCCGACCGGTCGCTACCATCCAAAAACTACTCAAGATACAACCTTCCCGATTTCACAGGATATTTATGGAAATATAAGCTATCGAAAAAGCAAATAAATTTTATTTTTTGAAAGTGTCACGCTGGTATAGCCCCTTAATTTCTCATTAATCGCGAAAAGGAGGGGCCTAACACGAGTAAAAACTCTTTCAACTTCTAAATAACCGGCAAACTCGTGTTTATGAAGAAAGTCGAAAAAGAGTTTACAGTTGTACATTAAACATAAAAATATCGCGAGGTAAGATATAATGATAAAAACCTCATCCAAAGTAGTTAAGGACTTATACCTAGATTAATATAACCACACAAAAAACGCACGTCGGAAAAACTTTTGTAGCTTCAACTAATACTTTCTGATTGTGAGTGTTGGTTTAAATAATAATATTAAATATTCTTATTACTAATTTTATTACAAGATAAGTAAAGTAGATATATGCCTTCACACAACATGGTGCAGCAAACCAGTAAAAACCTAGCAGTAAGGCTTTCGTAGAGTAGAGGCATCAGATGCCAACAATAACATCAAACACGAATAGAGCGGTAGCAAACAGTAAATTCATAAAAGAGAATTTCACGTGTTGATAAAATATTTCTTTTTGAAGGGAAAAAATATAGTTGAAGCAAAAACTTGGCTGGTAACGAGTTTCGGGACACTGCCGCAGAAAAATCAACCATCAAGGATTGGTATGTTAAGTTCAGACGTCGTAAAATGAACACCCAAGACGATGAATGCAGTGGACGCCCTAAAGTGTTTGTTACTGACGAAAACAATGGGTGACTATAAAGTGAAACTGTTCGAAATAGCAGGCACTTTAAAGAAGTCAACGAAATGTATACATCACATGATTCACGAATATTTGGGTATGAGAAAGCTGTGTGCAAAATGGGTGCCGCCCGAACTTCCTTTTCTCCAAAAACAACGACGAGTTGATGATTCAGAGCAGTGTTTGGAGATAGTCAAGATATTTTTGCGTCGATATGTGACAATAAATGAATAATGGCTCCATCATTTCACTCCGAAGTCCAACCGACAGTCATCCGATTGAATTACACACGATGAACCCGCTCCAAAGCATGCAAAAACGCAACAGTCGACCGTCGAGATTATGACGTCTGTATTTTAGGATGCACATGGAATAATTTTTATTGGTTATTTTAAATAAGGAAGTAATATCAACAGCGAGTATTGTATAGCTTTATTGGATCGTTTGAAGGACGATATCGCCAAAAAGCCGCACTGTCGCACTTATAGAAAAAGTAAGTTTTATTTCACTAAGGCAATGTACCGTATTACAAGTCAGTGAAAACGATGACAAATATCCATAATTGGGTTTCGACGGTATTCTCCTGAATACCTCGCCTTCAGCGACTATTACCTGTGCTCAGATCTCCAAAGAATGTTTGGGAATAAACTTTCGTCGAATGAGGAGAAGAACGGCGAAACTGCGACTTATTTTGAAGCAAAGTACAAATCAAACTACAAAAGTGGTATCGAAAAGTTGGAGGGTTGTTATGGTCAGTGTATAAAAAGCACGAATTTTGCCAAAAAAATGATCGGAGACTTTTCAATGAACCTGTTATTATGGCTGAGTAAGTGATGTACTTATCTTTGCCTGAAAGGAACACAATTCTGCAACTTATAAATCTTTGGTCAAACGTGCTAAGTGGCACCGGTAAGAAGAGGGGTTGGAATATTGCTAACAGATAGTTGTATTTGTTTTTGTTGTTGCAAAAAATATTTTGACTAACAATTCAGTTGCGCATATTAAATCGCACACTTAAAGCTGATGCTTAATGCAACAAAGAGTGTTATATTAAAACAACAAACTCGACAAATGATTTAATAGTTTGCATTGTATGTATATCAGCTTGCAATTTGATGCACTCAGCTGTTGCATAATGCATATGTATATGTGCTAGTATATGTATCTGTGTGCATACTCGAAGTTCATTAAATAAATTGTCAACAGCAACATGACTATAATGTGCAATTCACCGTTGACCGAGTGGGCAGGTAAATGTCACGGGGGAAAAATGAGCAACAGCTTACTACAAGCAACAACAAAAAATTCTCATTTAACTCAACGCTCCCACACATTTGCATGCATTTAACCTTTTCAGCATCAATCATGATAGGCAGCATAAAGGTTTCCCACAAACAACACAAACTACTTAATGAAAAGAAAAAATCGCACGCAACAACAACAAAAACAACAATACTAAAGCGAAAAGTTGTCATTCGGGCACGTGTTGTTGACAGTTGGCATTGGCAGGCGATGAGTGTACAAAGTAGAAAAACTTGTCAATATAAAAAATGTGCAATATGCACAGAGCATAGGGGATGAGCCAAAGGAATGCAAAAATCGGTTTAAATTTGCAACCTTCAATAATTTAAAATATGTATGTGGAAATCCATAAATAGTACCCTTAGCACTTAAGTTGAAAAAATTAGCGATCTTGTTTGAAACACAAATGCATGACAACCCTGTCTAAAGATTACACTAGTTTACAGTACATCTGTTGCCGAAGAAATTTTAGCTGTTGCTGACTACATATAATATTCTATTTCCAAAAATATAATTTAAATATTTTTATCAGCTCTAGTTTCAGAGTTTCAGCTATGCAGGTATTACATAGAAAAAAACATGTATTTATTAAGAAAAATAATTAATCATTAAGTTTTAAAACACTTCGTTTTAAAGCTCTTCTCCGATGTGTAGACTTTGGAAAATAACGTATTAGAGACCAACAATAGTCAGACATCATATTTGTATCCCAGAAACCCTGATAGCGCTCGCGTAAGTCTTGATTCGTACGCTCTCCCTGCTCTTCGCTCATATCTCCTAAATTTTCCGGAAACCTCTCTAGGTGACTATGGGAGAAGTGGAGTTTTATACTCATATTGCATCCCATATTTTTTAATTGTAGCAGAAGGTCTTCTACAAGTTCAATATAATTTTCAAATTTTTTATTTCCGAGAAAATTTTGCATCACAGATACGAATGCTGTCCAAGCCTTTAGTTCTGTCTCAGTCATAGAATTTCTAAATTGATAATCTTTTGTAAGTTGTCTAATTTGGGGGCCATCAAAAATTCAGGCTTTAATCTTTTCCATAGTGAGCTGAGGAAATTTTTGGCAAATGTAAGAAAAGCAGTTCCCATCTTTATCTAGTGATTTTACAAACTGTTTCATGATGCCCAGTTTCATATGTAATGGTGGAAGGAAAATTTTGTTACGAGCTACTAATGAATTGTGGACTATATTGTGCTTTCCAGGCTCCATTTTCTCTCTCAAGGGCCAGTTTTTTCTCACCCAATGCTCTTGTTTAGCTCTACTGTCCCAAAGACATATAAAACAGGGAAACTTGGTATAACCACTTTGTTGACCTAGAAGAATGTTGACCATTTTTAAATCGACACAAATTTGCCACTCATGGTCATTGTATTTTATTTTGTTCAAGACTAGCGAAATGTTACAATATTCCCCCTTTAACTTTGTACTGTGAGCAATAGGTACCCCAGCGTGTTTATTTCCATTATGTAATAGAATACATTTAAGGCTACGTTTTGAGCTGTCAATGAATAAATCACTTCAAGCCCATTTCTATCAACAAGTGTTTGATATCTGAACAAAAGGTAAAAAATACGGCGGAAAAATAACGCCGTAATTCTGCATCTCTTTCACGATAAAAACTTATTTTAGTATCCAAGGATAGCAAGTTTTTTCTTTCAGTATTGATGCTAACAATTCTGAAAGCTTGTTTAGAAAAATTTAAATCTCTTGCAAGATCATTCAACTCATTTTGGGAAAAGCGTTTTGGCTCATTATACATACCTTCAAAATCAGCATCATTTTTTGATGAGCTTGGTCCTTCAATGTCTTGCTCTAATGGTTCAGATATATTTTTAGGCTCTGAAGAGTTAGGTGAACGCTGCACTGGACGTTGAACACAACTAGTACTACTTGGGTACTGCCATTTAGCTCGATTTTTAGTGTTTAAACCGTTTATGTTCACAATACAAAAATAACAGTCTACGAGATGATTTCGTGGTTCTCGCCAAACAGTCGGTGTTCCAAATTTAAAGGCACTTCTTTTACCACTTTTCCATAAACTTAAATTTTCCACACAAGATTTACAAACACAATTGGGAGCCCAAGAATTCTTATTTTTATCCAAGAGCACCCCAAAATACTCAAAATAGGTATTTTTCACCAACTCTGATATAACTTTTCTACAATTTTTAAACACATATTCTCCGCATATGTAGCAAAAATTATATAGTTTATTGAAACAACGTCTTCTTGAACTACTCATGACGCAAAAACTTGAGAAACTAATATTGACACAGTAAAATACGCCTGTTTTCGATTAATATATATGCTCAAATGATAAAAATCAAAAACAAAGTAACTCGAGCTGCTCAAAAATTTTTGAGGGTAGATTTGACAAAAACAAGTAATAAGCGAACAATATCAATCGCAGAATTCGCGGCAACAGACAAAAAGTTCAATTCTGTAAACTTGTGTGGTATCGTTAGAAACAGATATAAAGTTTATAAGTGATTTTTAGAGAATAATAAATGGCTGGCAACACTAATTGAAAACTAATTTTCTAAGAATATTAAGAATAAAACTAAACACAAAACTTGGTTGGTATCAATTGCTATAATATGGCAACCATAACTCAAGTAATATTACTATATTATATATTACGTAAATAGAAATATCTGCCAAGCCACTCGGTTTTATTAAGCCAGTTTGCATGGCAGCCATATGCTATAATGGTTCCATATCGGCAGTTCTAATAAATGACCAGCTTCTTGGGGTTCGAAGGTTCTCACATCAATTTCATTACAAAATCTGAATTCATGTGTGGTTTAACTATTGTGAAGTACATAGATCGCATCTAGTATAATATTATAGTACGATATATACGACGACATTGGATTAGTTCAGTGAATTAATTACGCTAGCTAGATCATTTCGTCCGAAGGGATGAAAACACTCAGCTCATAGAGTATTCGACGCAGTACCCGCCGGGAAAAGCAGAAGAAGAGGAAGACCTCCATTCCATAGGAAAGACCAGGTGAAGAAGGATTGGCTACTCTTCCATCGCTAATTGGCGCCAAACAGCCAAAAGGAAGAAGGACTGTTGTAAACTCGGCTATAAGCGGTGTCTACGCCAATAAAGAAGAAGAAAAAAGTAGACGTGGTATAATCCTATATCGTCCATTTGCAAAATATAATCTAAGAACGTCAAGGGAAAGTTCTGATTCAAATTGATTCAGTTGCTTCTGGGGTATGGGATTAGTTTGTGGGGCATGTATATTATACCTATAAAGCCCTATTAACATCCAAGTTTTGTATGTTATTATATGACTTAATTTAAAAGCTTCATATTTTTTCGATTAACGCCAGTAGTTCTCTCTGGTTCTCAATGGCTCTCACTGCTTCTAAATGGCTTTTACTCGGTCTCAGTGGCTCTCCTTGGTTCCTTTTGGCTCTCCTTACGGTATTTCTCAGTGGCTCGCTTTGGTTCTCTTTAGCTCTTTTGAGGACCAGGGAGAACCATTGAAAACCACTGAGCACCGTTGGAAACTACTGAGGAAACTCTGGTTTTCAATGGTTCTCCCTTACCGAGGTTCTCAGAAGTAGTACAGAAGGATCACGCAGTCACAGAGGAGCTGTTCATCGAGCTACACCTGTTAAAAAATCTGCACTTTGGAGCAACAAGTCTACTGTTATCTTAAAGGTAACCACTTCTGTCTGAAAAACACTGAAGTGATCATGTAGACTAGCTTGACTGGAAGCTCTTTACAAAAACTCTCTCCCCAACTTTTGTGCCCATCATCAAAATGTGCATTGCAGCTCGTAAAGTCATATCAAGCATACAGGGTAAAAAAATTGAAAAAGCCATAACTTCGGTTTGGAACATTATTTTTATTTATTTTAAAGTACAAAATGAAAATAATCATAAATTTAGGACCAATTCACTTTTGCTCGATATGACCACCTTTTGCCTTAACTATGACCTTTAGACGGTCAAAAAACGAATCGCAAGCTGCCCGAATGTGACTTGCCGGTATTTTGGCCCACTCACGGACAATGGCTTTCTTCAGCATCTCGAGACTGGTGTACTTTTTACTTCGGACCTTTCTCTCCAAAATGGCTCAGAGAGAATAATCCATTGGATTCGCATCTGGTGAATTCGAGAGCCATTACGTGGTCGTAATGAAGTTCGGAACATTGTTTTTCAGCCATTCATGGTTCACTCGCGCTTTGTGAGACGGTGCTGAGTCTTGTTGAAACGTCCATGGTTTGCGACCGAAATGTTTGTTTACCCACGGCTTCAAAGCAGCCTCCAAAACACTTTCCCGATAATATGTCGCATTTACTTTGACGCCAGGCTCGATGAAAACAATTGGGGAGTGCCCATCTGCGGTGACATCGGCCCAAACCATTATTTGTGGCGGGTGCTGCCTCCTGGTGGCCAACCGATGACTTAGATTCTCGTATTAACGGTCGGTCAAGTAAACCCTATCGTTTTGAGAGTTTACGAATTGCTCAATTGGAAAATTTTTTTCGTTAGAAAACACAATGTTCGGAATATGACCGCTTTCGGCCAAACGAAGCAACTGCTTCGCTCTCTCAAGTCTTACTTGTTGCTGCTTCGGTGTGAGATCATGGGCCCTTTGAAACTTGTAAGGCTTGACCTTGAGCTCATTTTTCAATATGCGTCGGATGCTGCGGTCGGATATTTTCAGTTCTTTAGCCATTTGATTGGCACTTCGTCGTGGATTTCGCTCAAGTCGCTTCTTCACTTTCTGAACCATCTCACGTGACGTTGCAGTCTTTTGATGACCACCTCCATGACGTTTTGCGATGTTACCAGTATCATTGTAACGAGTGATGGTGCGATAAACAAAAACTTTATTCACATTAAGGTGTTTGAGTTCACGAACAATTGCTGGCTGTGATTTTCCAGCTAAATATAAAGCAATCACACTATTACGTTTGAATTCCATCGCTGATCACTTTTTTGCGTTCGCTTTTTGCAAAACGTTTTCGTACACTTGCGAACAAAACTCCGTACTGTCATTCAGCAAATTTATAAACAGCTGATTCCAGTGCGACTGCTGCACGGTCTGAAGTTGGTTACAGTTCGAGTGTCGAACCCTGTATAGTATGAGGGACACCCTCATCGTGACCCCTGTACCTAGACAGGATGAATTTTTGTGTCAAACTGTGAGGTTGAAAGGTCCACTACCCTTGTCAAAATAGTCCTCTCAAGCTAACTGAAGGGTGTAAAGGGTATAATTCAAATTCAAAAATGGAAATTCTAAAAAAATTATACAATTGTAGCAAAACTTTAGAATTAATTTTTCATAGCAAACATTACATTATTTTTAACATAATGCAAGCTCATTAACATGCATACGTACAAACACTTATTCTAAACAACACTCTTATGCAAATTTCAGTTCAAAATGAGTCTACACTTTAAGGCATAATCATACCACCAAAGTTGTACAAATAGTTAGCATAAATCAACTGTCAACATTTCGCACAGTGTCTTTGAATAATTGAAGTTTTAATGAGCGTGAACTTTCAGTCAAGCAAACTTTCGAGCTTAGAAATGTGACATGAACACACACACGTGTACCATGTCGATAAAGTAATTTATACAAGTTGCACATGAACAAACACACAACGCTTACAAACCCTTTCAATATGTTGCACAGTGTTAAAAAATTTGTTTCACTCAACGGGTGGTTGTAGTACCGAAAACTGTACGATAGCGAATGTGATCCATTTCGAGGCTCCTTGCTTTTTTTAAAGATAAAACACAGACACTTCAAATTAATAGGTAATGTTGTAATATTCTCTTCCGTTGAGTCCAATTTTCGATGACTCGTTCGAGCATTTCGACTGATAAATAGCAAATGACAGGCGTGATGTTTTGATCCAAAGACTGAATCGAAGCGGGATTATCCGCATTGACTTTAGACTTTAAATATCGCCCACAGGAAAAAATTGAACGGTGTAATATCACCGGTTATTCCAACGGCCCACAAACCACACCAAACCGTTGTTTTTTTCTGGATGAAATAACAGCTCTTGAATCTAGGTTGATCTTTGCTCCAACTGCAGCAATTTTGCTCGCGTATATAGCCATTGAACCAGAATTATCGCTGAACAAAATTTGGTACAAAAATTAATTCTGGGTCTCAAGACGGAGGATTGTGTTGCAATCAGTAGGCCGATAATGTTGGCCATAAGTTCAGCGAAGCGCGCAAAAATATTCTTTACGTGAATTTTCGTATGAACGATTTGTAAACATTGTTCAGGCGTAAGTCTTTCGATGATGAAATGCCAAACAATACTGAACAACAAGTAAAAACGTTAACTGCGGCTGCACCGAAGCTAATACACCCTTCACAGGTGCATTTCTTTTAGTAACTATGTGTCCAGTTTGTAAGGAAGCTATATATGCTATAGTAAGCCGATCTGAACAATTTCTTCCGATATTACATTATTTCTATAAACAATAACTCATACCAAATTTCGTGAAGATATATCGTTAAATGAGAAAGTTTCCCATGCAAGCATTTGATTCCAATCATTCAGTTTGTATGGCAGCTATATGCTATAGTGAGCCGATCTGAATAATTTCTTCGGAGATTATACTGTTGCCTTAGAAAATAATCTATACCAAATTTCGGGAAGATACATTGTCACATGTGAAAGTTTTCCATACAAAAACTTGATTCCGATCGTTCTGTTTATATGACAGCTATATGTTATAGTGGTCCGATATCGGCAGTTCCAACAAATGAGCAGCTTCTTGAAGAGAAAATGACGTTTGTAAAATTTCAAAACGATATCTTAAAAACTGAGCGACTAGTTCGTATATATACAGACAGGCAGACAGGCAGACGACAGGCAGACGAACATGCCTAAGTCGACTCAGCTCAACATACTGATCATTTATATATATACTTTACAGAGTCTCCGACGCTTCCTTCTGGGTGTTACAAACTTCGTGACAAACTTAATATACCCTGTTCAGGATATAAAAATAACATGACAGCTTGACACGAAATACGCATTAGCTGTCAAAAAAAGGCTATTGAAAAAAGTAGCTATACTTGGATCACCCTTATATTCTCTAAATATCAAAATGGTTAAGGCGCTGTCGAGAAATTAAGCCACTGAAGTTTTGTTAACTTAACATTGTGACATCGGTTTGAAACCACGCCCATATCATAAATAATTTATATGTTTCAAAGTAATAAAAATGCTTAATTGTCTAACGAATAAATAGGAGGCGAATGAATATGCGCGATAGTGTTGAATTTAATGTGTGTAACTTCCAAATATTAAATAGAATGTTTTTTTGTGTCAATCTTACTTTTTCTGCACACTATCGATTAATCTAAGCTTCTACTGTGGACTCTCCCGTAGCTGTTTGTGTCATATTTCGATAGACTATAAAATATAATTTATTGTAAACATAAGTATGTATAAGTAACTAGTTATTACTTGGTGATTTACTTAAAGCTTGGAGCTTAGTACTTTCGAAATTAATGTATATTGGTAATATATCCAACAGTACCCGTTATTTTTGACCTACATACTGTATACACATGTCTAACTTTCATTTAATAATTCTTCCGTGCGTAGCAACTATCACATACATATGTGTTTATGTATCATATTATACTTATATGCTGCGTTCCATCTGCAAATTTGAAGGCACCTTGACTTGGCCAGTGGCACGTTTTATCCCCCCGGCAACATACATGCTTCCTCAGGTTGTGCCTGTGCTTCGGTGTTTGTTGAAAATTAGTTGATATAAATAGCTGTGAGGAATGGGAGTTTGTTAACAAAAAATAAAACAGAAGGATGTTGAAAACTTAGGAAAACAGGTGACTGGAATATTAAACGACGTAGATGTTATGCTGAACTGGTGGTCGTAAAATTGAAATTTGTTGGTAACAATAGTTTAGGGAAATTAAAAAAAAAATTATTACCAATTTGTAAGCCACTTAGCATTATTATGAAATTGTTTGGCGTTAATGGAAAATACAGCGATTGGAAAAGCCTGAACGGCTTTTGTGGAAAAGGGAGAGAGGCGGCGTTCATATCAAAAGTCACATCTTATGATAATTGAATGAATTCCTAGGAAAATATTCAAGAGAATTGAGAAAAGTAGTTGTCTTCATTTGAAACTTAAAACTACAACTCAGTAAGATATTTTTTTCATTCCAAATCCGATATGGAAGGAACAGATATTCGCAAAAAAAACAAAGATGCTTCAATTAGGCGAGCAGAAAAAAGTAAATAAGAAGGAATAAAAAAGATCAGTTAGCTCAAAAGCAAGCATTAGAAACAACGTAGACATGCCTGCATTAAAATATGTAGATTATACATACCTTTACTTATTTTCCTTAAATTTTGTTCGGGAAAGATAATATTTTTTTGCACATGACTGTAACTTTAACTTGAAAAAATAATAATGTCGGCATTATTGTATTCTTTTTAGCGAAATGTGAACTCCAGCTTTAATTTAAAGCCGCAATTTCTAAATTAAAAAAGTGCATAATTTTTTGCACATAACTGTACTTTTAATTTTTTGAAATTTGTGAATATATAAAGCCTACAATTGCATTTTAAAAATAATAATTTGCACATGACTGTACATTTTTCGCAAAATGTCAGCTCCAGTTTTAATTTACAGTCGCAACTTTTACTAAAAAAATATGTAAAATTTTCTTCAGATAACTGTACTTTTTTTATTATTCTCGAAAGCTGTATATCAGTTTTATTGTAAATCCGTAAATTTTCTGCACATGACTGTACTTTTCATGCTTCGTTAAAAAGTAAACTCAAGTTTTAATTTTAAGTATGCAGTAAATTTTACATGAAAAATAATATTTTTTTGCACACGACTGTACTCTTTATTTTTCGAAAAATGTGATCCTCACTTTTAATCAAAGGCTGTATTTTTTATTTGAAAAAGTTAATAATTTTTTACTCAAAACTGTACTTTTTATTTTTCGCAAAATTACAAAATGAAACAAGTAAGGAAGGGCTAAGTTCGGGTGTCACCGAACATTTTATACTCTCGCATCATAAAGTGATAATCGAGATTTCATTACCCGTCATTTACATATTTTTTTATTTTGCTGTAGTGCAGCTTTCTTCTGCAGCTTTCGGCGTGGCAGTGGGCCGATTTTGCCCATCTTCGAACTTAACCTTCTTATGGAGCCAAGAAATACGTGCACCAAGTTTCATCATGATATCTCAATTTTTACTCAAGTTGCAGCTTGCACGGACGGACGGACAGACGGACAGACGGACAGACAGACATCCGGATTTCGACTCTACTCGTCACCCTGATCACTTTGGTATATATAACTCTTTTAGTTTTAGGACTTACAAACAACCGTTATGTGAACAAAACTATAATACTCTCCTTAGCAACTTTGTTGCGAGAGTATACAAATGTAATGTAATGGAGAAGTGATTTTTTTTGCACATGACTGTACTTTTAGTTTTTCTCACAATATGAACTCCTGTTTTAGTTTAAAGCTTTCGAATTTTGTTTTCGAAAAGTAATCAACATGACATCAAACATAACTGTACTGTCTTATTTGCCAAATAAGTACTCAAAATTTCTGCCGCCCCCTTTATCTACCTACCTACAAGTTTCATGAGGTGGTGGAAGAACAAATTGGATTTTCGCCAGAAAAAGTTTTATTATACATTTCTTCAATGGAACTGGAAGCCTACAAGACGTTAGCGACAGCTTTAAGAATACTACTCACTATACCTGTATCAGATGCATCTTGTGAAAGATCTTTTAGCAAACTTAAATTGATCAAATCTTACTTGAGATCGACCATGAGTCAGAGTAGACTGTCCAATCTTGGGATTCTCTCAATAGAATGTGAAACTGCTTCCACTTTAAATTACAATGATATGATATGTGATTTTGCAGCGATCAAAGCTAGAAAAGTGCATCTTTAATTCTATTATATAAGATGTACTGAAGAGTATTCGAGTAAAAATTAATATTTTTCATTGTTATTCAGTTTATTACATTTGAGTGAATAACTTATACTATTAAAAACAGCGAAGATCGTTTTTACGTTGCGCCCGGGGCAAAATAAAGCTACGCCACTGTAAGTACTGTACCTTTTTTATTAATTAAAGCATCCACCAACCCCAAGAAATCGCTGATTTAAATAAATCAAGCAAAACATCCGCTTTCTAATCCGTATTTAATGAAAGTTTACAAATTTCGCACGTAAAAAGACTAGTGCATAATACCGATGGTTAGGACGCCAAGCCAAAAACCAAAACGCTTCTACACCCAAAAATATATTTGCTAAACAAACTTTATACTCTAAAACAGCTGAGAAGTTTGTTTGCAAGAAAAAATTGCCGGCCAAAATGAAATAAGGATATCCATACAAAGTTTTAAATTATAAGCGGAAATAGCAAAGCAAAAAAGAGAATGCGACAGCAAGTCATTTTGTAAACTTCATTACGAAATAGCTGCAAGTAAGTTGAAAAGTTACTTCCAAAAAAGCGCGAAAATTAACAACACAGGAAGGTGAAGTAACAGTAAAAGTTTGGAATTAAAGTCGAAGAAAATTTCAACGAAGAGGTGAATTTATAAATTCATTAACAAACGGCTGACAGAGTTTTCAAGTTTAATGAAAAGAGACAAAAAAACAAGTGCGAAAATAACAAAAAAGAGTTGCAACCCAAGCACAGAAGAAGGTATATACTAGCAATGAAGCACTAGCAACAACGAAAAACGAAAAACCAAAAACAACAACAATACTAACAAGCCACAATAGCGCCATTAGTACGATTACTAATACCCATTTATTACAACGTTGCATTTACTTTTGCTGTCCTCACATATGAGTACCTTTCTACAATGCGAACTACAAATGTTACTCATACGCCATGTGCGTCATGAGTGTAAAATGCCGTGTAAACACATTGAGCATATATGACAGTGTATTATTTATGTTGGCGACATGAATGATGGGAGAAAATGGAGCAGACTGCATGAGTAACTGTATATGAGACTTTATACGTGTATATGTGTATTGTTTGTGCATAACAGTGTATTTGTAAGTATTATTTTCCTTTTCAAAGCGCACAAAGGCAGCTAAAGTCTAAACCGAACAAATACACGCACGTATATATGTATGCTTATATAGAGAAGCGTTAAGCATGCAAGTAGTCATAAATGCATTCACGCTCAAACAATTATATTTGCTGCGCGCTCTACAGCAGAGGTCAGTCGGGTTCGTTCATTCACTTGTAGCTAGCAAAAAGCTACTAGTTATCCGCAGCTTGTTTTTACTATTTTCATTCGCCTTATTTCTTTGTTTTATACGGTTGTACACAAGGGTTTAATTGGAGTGTAATTTCATTTGTTTGCACACTTTAGTATGAATTGTGCGCATAAACATATTTAATATTAACAATGATGGATATTTGGTAGCGAATTCACAGCTGCCATATTTTTATAACGGTTGAGGTTATCGGCTCATAGTAAGAGTTAGAAAATACATGCTCTAGCCTATATTTTATGGCCAAGCTCACGGCAAGTAATAAATATTCGGCCGATATGTTTCATAGAATTCACCCAAATTCAATTTACCGTATTGCCTGTAATATCTGAACATTGCAATTAAGGACTGACGTATCTAAAGCCATAAACACCTAGCACGGATTAAGTATGGAAAAGCCCACTCAAAAACTATGGTAAGAAAAAAGCTTAAATGATCATTTGGAACAAAATTAATTATAGCAATTATAATTTTTACATTCTCCAGAGTCGGTGAGCAAAATTTCTGCGAACTCGTCAGGTAGCGATTGAATCAGTAACTTTTGACAAGAATTGTGAATTTTGTAAAGTAAGTGTAAATTTTTTCACAAAAAAAAATGACTTTATTTAAGCAAAAAAATTCTACACCGTAATGTTTCTTTATTTATTGATTAAAATCCCTTTTCAAAGAAAATTCACAAAACAGTGCGTTTGTTCTCATCACTTAGGATCATCACTAATACTTAATCGACGAAAACCACTTACCCTCTTTTCAAATTTACGCACAAAATAAATTAAACTATGGATTTGAAAAAATCTCTTATTGGGTTGTCAAAAAAGTCTTGCGGTATTTTCGCTAGTTATCGCTGAAAGCGCGTAGTTCTAGTTTTATTTGTCGCATCGGGTCATGCTATACCTTTTTGGAAAGCTCATTTCCCGCGCTAACACGTGTTTGATTGATTGTCGTTTCTTTTAAGTCGTTCGTGAGTTAAAGCGTCGCAAACATGGAGCAAAATAAAGAGAAAATACGCCATATTTTACAGTATTGCTACGATAAAGGCAAAAATGCATCTCAAGCCGCCAATAAAATTTGTGCAGTTTATGGACCCGATACAGTTTCCATTTCCACCGCACAACGATGGTTTCAACGTTTTCGTTCTGGTGTAGAGGTGGTCGAAGATGCGCCACGCTCCGGAAGGCCTGTCGTCGAAAATTGCGATAAAATCGCTGAATTTGTTGAAAGAGACCGGCATAGTAGCAGCCGTAGCGTCGGTCAAGAGCTGGGCATGAGTCATCAAACCGTTATAAACCATTTGAAGAAGCTTGGAGTCACTAAGAAGCTCGATGTATGGGTGCCACACGAATTGACGCAAAAAAACAACTTTGACCGTATCGACGCATGCGAATCGCTTCTGAATCGCAACAAAATCGACTCGTTTTTGAAGCGTATGGTGACTGGCGATGAAAAGTGGGTCACTTACGATAACGTAAGGCGCAAACGGTCGTGGTCGAAAAGCGGTGAAGCGGCCCAGACGGTGGCCAAGCCTGGATTGACGGCCAGGAAGGTTCTTCTGTGTGTTTGGTGGGATTGGCAGGGAATAATCCACTATGAGCTGCTCCCCTATGACCAAACGCTCAATTCGGATCTGTACTGCCAGCAACTGGACCGCTTGAAGGCAGCACTTATGCAGAAGAGGCCATCTTTGATCAATAGAGGCCGAATTGTCTTCCATCAGGACAACGCCAGGCCACACACATCTTTAGTGACTCGCCAGAAGCTCCGGGAGCTCGGATGGGAGGTTCTTTTGCATCCATCGTATAGTACGGATCTCGCACCAAGTGATTACCACCTGTTTCTGTCCATGGCGAACGCGCTTGGTAGTCTGAAGTTGGCCACAAGAGAGTCCTGTGAAAATTGGCTCTCCGAGTTTTTTGCCAATAGAGAAGCGAGCTTCTATGAGAGGGGCATTATGAAGTTGGCATCTCGTTGGGAACGCGTCATCGAACAAAACGGCGCATATTTGACTTGAATCGCATTATTGTAACCAATTTTATGAACAATTGAAAATTCAATAAAAATACCGCAAGACTTTTTTGACAACCTAATATATTGACTTCATTCTTCAAAAAATAGCCCTGGCGTATACAAAATACAATAAATGGCTTATAATCAGGTATTTGAAGAAAAAATATTAAGAAAAGCAGATTAGACTTAGCTTTTCTACATAAAAGATTCCCGATAAAATTTGTGAGTAAGAAAAATGTCAGATGTATTTACTTTTGCAATGTACAATCCCACATACTTCAGACGCTCCTCGGTTTTCTGGCCGCCCATAACTGCGGTCTTTACTTTAAAGAGCAGAAAACATCGCGAAAATTCCGTGTTTCGCCTAAAAATTATTTGTAATTGGTCTAGTAAAACATTTTGGACTTTACCTAAATTTAGATGAATTATCATAGTATTAACGCAAAACAAAAAACATATTCTAACGAGGCTAAAAGCTTATTCGAAAGAAGTATGAAAGAACTAAGCTCCGGAAAGAAAATAGTAGACGCATGGCGGCTTGGAGAAATACCGAGCGGACTTGGACCATTTTTAACATCAGGTCATACCATTATCTGAAATTTTGTTTGTACTAAGTTCCATTTTGTTATCTTCGTTGGCAAAGTGAAAGAATCTGAAAAAATTTAAATGGTGAAGGCTAATACATAGTACTAATAACATAAAATTCTCAAAATGGCTTACTAATACATAGAGTTGGACATATGTTTACCAACATATTTCACATTGCCCGAATAAGCTAACATATTGACACACAAATGCACTTTTGTTTACCACATTTTCAGTTTTACTCTTATGGCTCCTTCTGTTTTCCACGTTTTTGCTTTGTCAGTATTCTTGGCTTTCCTGAATTTAACAAAGCAATTTCCTGCTATATTCGATTACCTGACTAAACAGGTTTACGCTTGATTAAGCATATTTTTGTCTTCTAGTTATCTGTATTGCACTCAAATGTTATGCGTGAAGCAACGATGTGGGTTAAAAATTATATGTAGCAAGGGGAATTGAGGGTTTGTTTAAACAAAACATATGCTTTGAGAAAAAATCATGCAAAAATTGAATCAGCTGCTTGCAAGGTTAGCTCTACCAGGAATTGAAGATATGCACTTAGAAGAACTACTGGTTTCGAAGCAGTCAGAATCAGTTCTTTGAATGAACTTTGGTTAGAAGTTAACACGGTTTAACCATCAAAACCCAAATTATCTTACCTTAGATGAGATTAACGTCGCCAATGAGACGTTTCTTGGAGCATACAGACTTTCAGGTAATTTTGATTCATCACTTGTGTTAAATGTCGGGATGTTGCGACGTCTTTAAAAAGAACAGATAAGAGCAAGTACAGAAACAAATAGTTTATTGTTTAATGCTAACTTTTTTATGAGAAAGCCGTTTCCAAGATGTAAGATCAATTTTGCAGTTTATATGTTTTAGAAGCAGACCCTTACTTAAGAAAAGTATACGTGTTTTACTTAGAAAGCTACAAGTTTTGTAAACTTACTTCAGAAATAATATTAAAGCTATTTTTCTTAGCCTGCCACTCCCGGTTAGTTTAATATCTACATATATCAGAGCATCAATATCCATTTTATTTTCTTGGCTTTAAACGCCGGAATACATAGGGTTTTAATCTTTGTTATATTATAAATAACAAGATTTTTCCAAATACAAAGAGTCCAAACAGCATGCATGGATCCATTGGTACACAACAGAGATCCAGTAACTGTCGAATCTTTTCCGAAAAAAGCAAAAATTTTTTTTACCGCACGGCGTTTTCTGAGATTTACAAAGGTCATCTATATCAATTAACTATAGAATGACCAAAATAATCATGTAATAGGCTCTACTAATCCAAATTATTGGGCTTATTCAATGCCAAATGGCACAAAACTCGTATCCATTTGTTCAAAAAAGTGTTCTTTCACCATGCTAATGTATCGGCTCACAACAACGCCTTCTCTCTGGCCAAATTCATCATGCTCTCCAGGTCCCCCACGAGGGCCTCAAAAACCAATTTTAAGAACCTTTAAAAAAGTTGAGGCTTCACTGGGTCCAGTGTAACAAGTTTAAAGAAGGCTATGATCTAAAATTGGTCGGCATTTTTCAAAATTTAAGCTTTTCTTTTCTACTCATGGATGTGCTCTCATCAAACATTTGGCTTCAAAGAGAAAAGACCTCGACTTCTAGTTAATCGGTGGAATACCCAAACACTCTCACACTTCACTGTATGCTCCCTAAGTGCTCAGTACTGCAGTGAACTCCTTAAATTCAAATGGAGAAGAAAAACTGAAAATTACTTCAATATTTTTATTTATTTTGTTCTTTTTTACGGCATACTTTCACTAACCACTTTGGCCTTACGCGTCCATCGCTCATTTAATAATACCTATAATACATTAAAGACTATTAAATGAACTTAACACACTACCGCAAGTACACACACACACACTCCGTTACATAGTTTTCTATATTACTAGAAGCGCACGCCTCCGACACTCATTTGCACACTTCTCTTCAACCCGGTCTGTCTGCGTGCTGCGCTTGGTATACAATTATTATTATTGTTATTGTAGTTAGCGCATTTAACCATAAACTGAACTCGACTATTTTATTAAATATTATGGCGTCGTATGAAAACTAAAAGCTTCTTAATAGCGCATAAAAAGTATTATTTTAACTGACCGAAGGCGCGTGTATTGAGCCATGCACGAAGCAGTCGAGAGTGGTCTGTCCGCCAGAGAGACAGGTCTATAACCGTCGGGTTGCTTGACATACGTCGGTTGCCTTTTATATTTGAGGATTTGGCAACTCTAGTATTGCAATATGGCAACACACAACATAATCGTAAAGTTTGACACTATTGTTGGTTTACATACATACTCAAAACGTTTTGTCGTACGAGCGCTATTAGTGTTGCTTACAGTAACCTAAAATATTCATCTCGGCTAAAAAATGGAAATAAAGCGCGAAAATTTTCGCGTGACTTTCGACGTGGATTTTCTCAGCAACAGTGCACCGATGAACTTAATTAAATTTTTTCAGATACAATTCCCATAAGGACCAATGGTTATGAATGGTATGGGGAATTCAATCGAGGTCATAGATCACTCTATCACGAATTTCGTGAGTGTCACACACTTTTACTTTTTCTACCGAAAACTATTGATGCTGTGCGCGAACTTATCTTGCAGGATCGTCTTATTACACTATGGAACATTTTTGGGATTATTGTCAGGGGGGTGAGAAATTCCAAGTCAGTGTGATGGTACTAGGTCAGTATAGTAAAACCCTCAAAGGGTTTGGCGTTCGTATGTGTCAGTCTTTTTTTATGACCTTTTAAATGACTAGATCACCATTGGGGAGTATGCTCCGGTCTTGAAACCTTCTGTAAGCCGCCACATTTTTTCGTAGAATTTTCGAGCATTACCCCTGTCGGCCAGCTTATCAAGCTCTTCGTACTCACGCATTTCGGCCTCTGTGTTTTTGGTCTGCAATTGCGTCTCGCTTCCCTCTTCAACTAGCGGTATCTATCCCATCTCGCACGTGTAGTGGTCGATCGTAACGTTGCGAGGTAGGCCGCCTGTTTTCTCTCCGCTGCGACACGGCACTCCTCGTCGTACCAGCTGTTATTTTGCACTTTCCGAAAACCAATGGTTTCGGTTGCAGCTGTACGTATGCAGTTTGAAATGCCGTCTCACAGTTCCCTTATATCGAGTTGTTGACGAGTGCTCTCAGAGAGCAGGAGTGCAAGCCGAGTAGAAAATCGTTCGGCTGTCTGTTGTGTTTGCGTTTTCTCGACGTCGAACCTTCCTTGTGTTTGTTGGCGAGCGTTTTTTGCTGCACAGAGGCGGGTGCGAATCTTGGCTGCAAAAAGATAGTGGTCCGAGTCGATGTTAGGACCTCGGAGCGCACGCACATCTAAAACACTGGAGACGTGTCTTCCGTCTATCACAACATGATCGATCTGGTTGGTAGTTTTTCGATCCGGAGACAGCCAGGTAGCTTGATGTATCTTCTTATGCTGGAATCTAGTACTACAGATAACCATATTTCGGGCCCCGGTGAAGTCAATCAGCCTCAACCCATTGGGGGATGTTTCGTCGTGGAGGCTGAATTTACCGATCGTAGTGCCAAAAATACCTTCTTAGCCCACCCTGGCGTTAAAGTCGCCAAGCACGATTTTGATATCGTGGCGGGGGCAGCCTTCATAAGTGCGCTCCAAGCACTCATAAAAGGCATCTTTGGTCACATCGTCCTTCTCTTCCGTCGGGGCGTGGGCGCAAATCAGCGATATGTTGAAGAACCTCGCTTTGATGCGGATTGTGGCTAGACGTTCATTCACCGCAGTGAATGATAGTACTCGGTGACGGAGTCTCTCTCCCACCACGAATCCTACACCAAACTTGCGCTCCTTTATATGGCCACTGTAGTAAATGTCACAAGGACCTACTCGTCTCAGTCCTTGTCCCGTCCATCGCATTTCTTGGACGGCGGTGATGTCAGCCTTTGTTTTTACGAGGACCTCAACCAGCTGGGCAGCGGCACCTTCCCAATTAAGGGACCGGACATTCCAGGTGCATGCCTTCAATTCGTATTCCTTATTTCGTTTGCCATGGTCGTTATCAAAAAGGGGTCTCTCATCCGAGGCTTGTTGCTTCCTTTCATTGGGAGTGTTTTTTTACGTGGCGTGTCCCAAACCCAGCGCACAACCCTATGCAGGAGATGTTTCGCCTTCTCACTTTAGCTCGCCTTCAAACGGATGTTCTTAGGCTACCCAGAGGATACTTGGTCAAAGGCCGGAAGTAGTGAGCTGCTTGAGCCATGTGTAAAAGAATCGTGGCCACTCCCAAGTGAATGACGATCAGAGAACTTTAACCACTTGCGTGAACTTCTACACATGACTCCATGATAGGCACTGGATTAATTCTTCTTATTCCCGCACTAAAACAATAAATTATTAGGTCAACGTTTTTCGTCAACCGAAGAGACGATTGGTGCGTTCAGAATGCATGTTTTGGAAATACCTCATGCGGAGTGACAAAAGTACTTCGAAGAATGGTTTTGACCAAAATAGTGTATAGATCTTAAATAAGAATATATTGAAAAACAATAAAATTAATTTCAATAATTAATATTTGTTTTTGGTTTCTAATCCCGAAATATAAAATTCGTTTCACAAACTCAAAACAATTTTCCGGCACTAGTACTTAGTAGTGTGTGTGTATATGTGACCGGAAGCCACTACTTACAAGTATGTATAACACATCCGTTCATCGTCGTTGAGGTTGTGATTGTGTTACATATTTATGTACCGTACATATTACTTGACATATTGATTTGAAACCCTTATGTCTATGTGCCAGAAGCTTTCTATCACACATATATCTTCAGTCTGTAACTCATACAATATCAATCTAGAACTAAACTGTCCGATAAATAAACGATTTCTGCACCAGACTTTTTTAACGATTTCCAATTAGCCGATTCTTTTATAAAATGTTGAAAAACTCAGTAAAAATACAGGAGTTATAGCAAGTAGATATGATAATAGCAGGGAGCAACTTATTTTCTTTATGTAGAGGAGGTATCATCCTTGCGATGTTATGATCGCAGACTAAATACATTATGCAAAGGGATTTTCTATTTCGATTACTCTCTTTTGTAAAATTCTATACATTGCAATCTACCATACTCCAGATATTTCCTCCAACATGTATCCATACATTACAAGCTTCCAAATCGGAAATATTTCATCCAATAACTCGCAGAGGTCTAGAAAATTAATGCTAGCAAAAAGAACACTGGATAAGATATAATGCAAATTAACTAATAAAACATTATTTCAAGACTCAGGTTTTAATATAAAAATTATTATGTTAATCAAAAATGTGACGGGTGAAGCCATTTGTTTTGCCAATTCAACTCGAAAGCTTTAAAAAATGATGGCTGAAATATGGAGTGAATGACAAAATAAAGTACAAATTTCGAAATGATAATATGCTGATCTCAGGCTAATCTGTTTTGAAAAGCAGAGATTTTAGAAATCATATTCCGAATATCTTAAGCTAACTACCTATCGAAATGCCTATACACTTATACTTCCTTTCCAAAAAAAATTCTGGTTTTTCCAAATCTTATTTGCTCCTGATAATCAGACCTATGATTTCCGATTACTTGTATAAATTCGAAAGTAATGAAGTTTTCTATATCCGTTTGGAACTAATTGGAAAGCCTTCTGCGTTTACCAACAAAAATTCATTTTAAAATATCTCAAGAAAAATTTGCCAAGCACACTTCGAAAGCAGTACCAATTCTCTTTGTCGGTCCCAAATTGAAAAAAATTTGGCTGAGGTAAAAAAAAATTAGTTACGATGTGAGCTTAACTTTTTTTGCTTGTGGACTTTTTATTAACCTAAATGACCGCAAACTTCGACGCCAATATTTGATAACAATTTTCAAGTAAATGTAATTCCGCAACTAGATGGAAAATAAGTACAGTGTGTTCCAAAATAAACAGGGTATCACAAAATTAACGCAAGATTTCAATTTTCCCCATTTGTGTAGTTAAGAAGTGCTGAAACCCTAAAAACCAAATCGACAGCTGACAGTTTTGCTTAGTAAAAAGGGAGCGCTACACTATGTGTCTGAACAACGTGTCTTCATAACTGAATAATATTTAAAATATAGTGAAAGCTTGGTGGCCGCAAAATTTCATACGAAATATAGTCAAAATATGTAGTGTTTTAATTTCGTCAACTGCGAAATTATGGTAACAACATTTAATGCTCTATTCGATAGAAAAAATAATGCCCAATGATGCCGCCATACAACAATCCGAACCACACGACCGTTTGACTCACGCCAATAGCGACAATTTTGTTTGTTGACGAAGCCACTAAACCAAAATTGGGCGTCATTGAGACTATCATATTTTGCACGAAGAGCTCTTACAGTAGCCACCGGAGAACATAATTTTTCGTAATAATCTTGGATAACTTCCAAACCTTGGACCAAAGTAATACGTGACATGATGAAATGGCAAATCTTACTGTCCACACACAAATATTGCCGCCACAAGTTATCAAAATCATGCCGTTTCTATTGCTAGACGCTATATTAGCTCTTTTTATACTATGTTTTATACAGAAGAATACCCCTCAAACCTCTCCACATTTCTTCTTCAATTCCTGATATAATAAAATTGCTTGCGTGTTGTGCTGTGCTGTGTCAAAGTGCGTGCCATTACGTTAGCTTGTTATAGCCGGCAACGCTTGAGGAAAATATAGCAAATTAAAAACGAAAGTATCAATGATGATTATGACGGCATCATGAGCCAGTGGCTGTATAGGCTCCAATTAACGGGCGAGACCAATTGATTATTTCTGCAATGCGTCGTGGTCCGTGAACACAGATACACCCTTGTTTATTTATCGATTACGCTAATGAACAAGTCATCGAAACAGTTAAGAGTTTTTTGCTGTAGTGGTATGAGATTAAATTACCCTTTTACCGTTGAAAAAAGGAAATAAATAATTTAATTAAAAACGCTAGCCATTTCTTTCTGCTGAATGTCGTCAGTGGAAGTATATTTTCATTAAGTAGGCGTTAAAATAATGGAGAAATAAAAAGTCATACCAAACCACGGAGTGTTTTACATCTCCGGTACGTGAGCCAATGACGTACGGCGACTAATACGTAGGTTGCTATATATATTTCTGTCCTAATAATGTACATATGTAAATAGGCATATTTGTCAACGAAAATGGTTTTTTTTTTGTCGACTGCTGTTTTGTTTCGGGCTCAGACGCATAGACCTATGATTCGTCACCTGTGACGATCTTATAAACGTCTTTGAAGCACCGCGATCGTATTTTTTCAGCATCTTTACACCAATCCACACGGCCTTTTTTTTGAGCGATTGTCAATTGGATCCAACGAAAACAAACCTTTTTTACGGCCAGGTGTTCATGCAATATCGAATGTATGCTGGTGGGAGAAATGCATAGGCATGCCTCAATCTGAAGGTATGTTACATGACGGTCTTGCATTATCAGTTCACGTACGGCATCGATGTTTTCTGGCACAACGGCTGTTTTTGGACAACCTTCACGGAACTCGTCTTTGAGCGAGCGTCGGCCACGATTGAATTATTTGTACCAGTTTTTCACAGTGCTATAGGATGGTGCTTCATAGCCATACAAAGATTTTAGTTCATCGATGCACTCTTGTCGTGATAATCCACGTCGAAAGTTGTGAAAAATGATCGCACGAAAATGCTCACGAGTTAATTCCATTTTTTGGCCGAGATGAATTTTTAATTTCGTAAATAAAGATTATTAAATGACAAAACGTTCTGAGTGATGTTATGCTAGAAATGTCAAACTTTCCACTTTCCAAACAACACTTAATGTTGCCCTAGGCCAGAATATATATCATTAATTGAATAATAACTAATGTTCAACAGTTAAAGACTAATTGTACTCAATTTATTGCATAATGAAGCAATTAGTTGCTTGTACAATTAGCAAATATAGCGTTCATAAAAAAAACTAAACGAGGACCTTAAGACCGTTCAAAATTAGCATCACAATATGATTCTACAAATATTTTGAAAAATTTTGTTTAAAGTATGCCAAACCGGATGAAAGCAGGAAAAAAGTATCGTGGAGGACGTAGAAAACATTATAAATAATTTAAAATTAAAGGCAAAGGCGTCAAAATATTCACAATTACAACTTTCTTGAAATAATTGTTCCGAAACAAATTAGTTTAATTTAATTTATATGAAAAACTTTGTCACTAAAACTAACAAAATACCTTCAAACTCCTTACCAAAACCCATACCGAAGTCTGAAAACCCCCATCACCTTCTCCACTTCACTCTTACGCATTTCATAAGCTGATAGCTCAACATTTATTCTTATGCATTCTAAACTGCAGTGGGAATGAGAAAAAACTTTGAAGATCAAGTATTACAAGAACGCATTTACAAACTGAACATAATGTGGCAATACCGGACAAAACTGAGGATTCATTGAAAATAAAAAGAACACCACAAAAAAATAATAGAAAAGAAACTTCAAAGTTAGCTATGATAATGATAATAATGATGAGGACAAGGGATGATGAGAATGAGAGTCAACTTGAGTAACTAGCATAGCAAAATTGAAAAGAACAGCAAATATTATATAAGTGAGTGTAGTGAAGTCTAACTTAAGTACATGAGGATGATGAAAGAAAAGTAGAAAAGTTAAAAATGTAACAAGGAAAACTTAAAAGTTAACAGTCTGGAAGCGATAGAGGTGAGAGAAAGATGAAAGTTTCAATTTAGTACTACAAGGTTTGTGGTTTGTCAGAAGTGTGAATTGCTCAATTTCGCTTATCCCTTCGTGTTCGTATCTCATTCTATTTGCTACGCCTAGTTAAGCTTGCTTATATCACTTACATAACACTTGCGGCCAACCACTTTGATTGCCATGTTTACTTATGGCCTTGCACACACAAGCACATCCACTTGATTGTTATTAAATAACTGACGGCCGAAAAGGGTTCAGCATGAGGTCAGCCATTTTAATTAAGAAAGTTTTGTGGCTCACGTACCGACAATCGAATATTCGATACATTTCGAATTGAACGTTTGTAATAAGAGAAATCTCAGGTAAATCGCTTTTGGATGTTAAATAAAACTTCGATAAACAAAGTTGTGACACTCATGTTAACAGATCATTATGACATAGTCAGGCAAAAGAAAAATGGTAGCGAAAGTATTTCGAACCCTTGGGATATGCTATTTTAGTAACATTGTAGGCGCAAAAATTAACATTTTTTACCTTATATATTTTTATACTCTCGCAACAAAGTTGCTAAGGAGAGTATTATAGTTTTGTTCACATAACGGTTGTTTGTAAGTCCAAAAACTAAAAGAGTCAGATATAGGGTTATATATACCAAAGTGATCAGGGTGACGAGTAGAATTGAAATCCGGATGTCTGTCTGTCCGACCGTCCGTCCGTGCAAGCTGTAACTTGAGTAAAAATTTAGATATCATGATGAAACTTGGTACACGTATTTCTTGGCTCCATAAGAAGGTTAAGTTCGAAGATGGGCAAAATCGGTCCACTGCCACGCCCACAAAATGGCGAAAACCGAAAACCTATAAAGTGTCATAACTAAGCCATAAATAAAGATATTAAAATGAAATTTGGCGCAAAGGATCGCATTAGGGAGGGGCATATTTGGACGTAATTTTTTTGGAAAAGTGGGCGTGGCCCCGCCCCATACTAAGTTTTTTGTTTATATCTCGGAAACTACTATAGCTATGTCAACCAAACTCTACAGAGTCGTTTTCTTCAGGCATTTCCATATACAGTTCAAAAATGGAATAAATCGGATAATAACCACGCCCACCTCCCACACAAAGGTTATGTTGAAAATCACTAAAAGTGCGTTAACCGACAAACAAAAAACGTCAGAAACACTAAATTTTACGGAAGAAATGGCAGAAGGAAGCTGCACCCAGGCTTTTTAAAAATTGAAAATGGGCGTGGCGTCGCCCACTTATGGACCAAAAACCATATCTCAGGAACTACTTGACCGATTTCAATGAAATTCGGTATATAATATTTTCTTAACACCCTGATGACACGTACGAAATATGGGTGAAATCGGTTTACAACCACGCCTTCTTCCAATATAACGCTATTTTGAATTCCAACTGATGCCTTCTCTGTATAATATATACATTAGGAACAAATGATGATAGCGGAATAAAACTTTACACAAATACGGTATTTGAAAAATATGTAAATGACGTATAATGAAATCTCGATTATCACTTAATCATGCGAGAGTATAAAATGTTCGGTGACACCCGAACTTAGCCCTTCCTTACTTGTTACATTTTTGGTTTCGTGTAAAGCACAAATTAATAATGTTTATGATGTTTATTTTAGGAAAATACTAAACTGACATAACTCCTTAAAAGTAATTATTATCAGATAATGACCTAATCCTTAAAGATCTAACTCTTTAAATGTGACACACTAGACAAATACACCGTATTTTGGCACTACTTTTTAAATTCATAAATGACTGAATTGATCTTGAAGTATTATCTTACTGAACGGTGCAATCAGCGAAAAAAAAATTTGGTAAAGGTTCAGAGAGCGGCTTTTCCGAAAACGGGCACCAATTTTCACGGGAAATGTCTTAAAAAATTCGTTTTTAATTCCGATTCACGAATATATATGGCGCGTTATCTAATTTTATGTTTTTTTGCAATAAAAAGCATTATAAAATTAACAATAACACGAAAATGGCAAGGTTATGCACGGTATGCATGGCACCACTTTTTGCAATTAATTTGGCCACAATTGGTCAATGGCCTTATTGTTTTCGAAATATCGATACTTTCGATATTCGATAATGACAAGAATTGTTCAAATGAGAATTACGTTTCAAAATAAACTATGTGTATTATTCCCTTGAGTATAAAATCTTAAATTAGCTGTTATTTGTACCAATTCGTATAAAGTTATTTTATAATAATTAAGGTAAATATATAATTTAGGTCCAGGAAAATGTTCAATGATATTCATGTATGTATATGCGTTACAGGAAAATTTTCGTTCGTCGCTTACGTGTTTAAGTTTGGGTTACCATAGAGCTATTTTGTAAAAATTAAGAAAAATTTTCGTTCGTCGCTTGCGTATTTAAGTCCGGATTAGCATAGAGTTATTTTATAATAATTAAGGTAAATATATAAATTAGTTTCCCCAACGAAGGAGGACGCGTAAATGAAATAATGAGTGGAATTTCAACACACTTTGCACACATTATTCAATTTAAAAAAATAACCAAAATCGGTCCAACACCGGAATCGGTTTTTTTCGCGTATTTTTTTGAAGCGCGGCCCAAAGCCGCTAACGCACAAAGAAGTTCGATACCAAAAAATATGTGATCTTTTTCGCGTAGATCTCCGTTAAGTTAAACACAAAAGAACATGTGCAAAGTGTGTTAATTTTTTTGTAAAAAACTCTTTCCACTCACGAAATTCTCATCTTTGCGTCAAAATAAAACGATTTAGTATATTCTAATATTATATTAAGTTAACTTTTTTATAAACAGAACATGTCTGACATGCCCATCAGCAGTTGTTCTGGATGTGACGTTGATTTGCGGAGCTTCATCAAATACACTGATGAAGAATTGCGGAATTTTCTGTCCCAGCACAATATAATTTTGGCAGAAAAAAAATGCCCAACCTGTAACGAGACGTGTACGTTAAGTCCCGATTCCTTTTGGCGTTGCCAACGCAGCCAAAAGTTTCTAATGGCAAACAAAAAATACAAAGTCATGCGCTGCTCATTTAAACAAAGTATACATATGTATATAGGAATACGTTCTTTGACAACACGAAATTGTCAACTCGCGACATTTGTGATTTTATAGTTCGACAACTCTGCCCAGGAAAACATTTTTGTCGAACGTTTTGCAATTTGGAAATGCGACGTTGGTTGACTGGAGTTCCTTTGTTAGGGAAGTGTTGATCGAATGGGCGCTCAACAACAGTTCCGAAAAGGTAGGGGGAGAAAATATAATTGTCGAAATCGACGAGGCCAAAATGGGAAGGCGAAAGTACAATCGAGGCAGAATGGTTGAAGGCCAGTGGGTTTTTGGCGGTTTTGAACGCGGTAGTAAAAAACTTTTTATTGTAGCTGTTGAAAGTCGTTCAAAAAATTCACTGCTTAAAACAATTAGACAAAAATTTTACCCGGAACCACCATCATTTCCGATTGTTGGAAGGCATACGATTGCCTTAATGATAAGGGTTTTCGGCATTTAACGGTAAACCATTCATACAATTTTGTAGACCCCGACAGTGGTGCACACACACAAAATATAGAAAGAGTATGGCGTGAAGTGCGTGCCAATATACCACGGTACGGCCGAAAAGAGTCCCATTTTCCAGGGTATTTGGCTGAATTTTTTTTTAAGCGTAGGTTTTCTGATCATAGTGAAAGAATCCACGGAATTTTTGAAGCGATAGGCAAATTATACAACCCACATTCGGTGGAATGATAAAAATTATATTGTTTGAATGATTGAAATAATATATGTTTAAGTTTTCTTTGAGTAATTGAAATTATATTTTTAATTTTGTAAAAAGAAATATATTTTTTTCATTAAATGAAAAAAAAATCTCGTTTTGAACCGCAAGCGACCTTTTTATTGTTTAGTGCAGTAATTACACGATTAATAAGTAAGTACATTAAGTACGAATATAAATAATATTAAGTAAGAAATGGAAAAATTTTTTGTAAAGTATTGGCATACAAATCCACGTTTTAAAATAAACAACGATTGAAAAATTTTTCTGTATGTAACGTTTTTCCCATTTTTATCGATTCTCGTTCATTATCGAAAGTATCGATATTTCGAAATCCACCAGAGCATTGAACAGTTGTGCCCAGGTTTATTTTAAAAATTGCTGCCATGATATTATGCATAACCTTGCCATTTTCGTTGAAGTGAAGTGATTGTAAAGTTTTTCATATTTTTATAAAAATAACAAAAAAAGCAATTTATCTTATTAATTAACTAAACAACATCAATAATAATGTGTATATAAGTGATAGAAAACATATTTTTAACATCTAAAGACGTGTAAAGTGCAAAAGTGAATTTTTGATTTCGGGAAATACGATGTTTTTCTATTAAAACAAAGAAAATATTGTTTTTAAAAACACGCGCCTAACATATTCGTAAATTAGAACTAAAAACGAGTATTTTAAGACATTTCCCGTGAAAATTGGTGCACGTTTTCGGAAAAGCCGCTCTCCTGAACCTTTACCAAAAATTTTATCGGATCACTACAACACATAGCTGTCGTACTAACTGATCGTATGGAAAACTTTTTTGGTTGAAAACGGTCACGATATTTAGAACGTTTATTCTCTAAGGCCAGAAAAATCATTCTGGTCGATTCAACAGTACATATAACTGCCATACAAACTGACCAATCCAAATTGAATTCTTTCCAATTGTGAAGAGTGTTATACGTTGTGACAAAAAAGTAAAAGGAAATTGGAATTTAAATTCCCAGAGCAAATGATATTAAAAAACGTATTTTGCTAAGTTGGTAGGACTGTCCTTAATTACTATGCCAAATATGAGCGCGATGTTGGTACGCATCAGTGGTGCGTTGCGATTTTTGCAATGGATAAAAATATCGAACGAAGAATTTTTCTCAAATTTTATATTTCTAACCATATTTTGTGTGCGGAAACGATGCGAATGTAGGAAAAGACTTACGGTGATTCAAAAACATAAGCCTGGAGCGCTACAAGGCCTTCAAAGGCAGTCGAGAGATCGTTGAAAGCATGGCACATTCTGGACGACTTTCGACCTCTTCAACAGATGAAAATATTAAAAATGTGAAGGATACGGTGCTTCCAAATCGTCAGGCAAGTATTAGAGAGATGGCAAGAGAGCTCGACATCTCTCGCAAGTCCGTTCGAATGATTTTGATGGATATTTTGGGTATAAAATGCGTTCTTGCTTGTCTTCTGCCGAAAACAGGTCTGCTTGGACATGCTTGATCGGTCGAAATCCGATCCCACATTCATGGAGAGCATTATGTCTGCCGATGAGACATGGGTTTATGAGTATGACATGCAAACAAGCCAACAATCATCGGAATGGGGGAAAAAATGCGCCGAAAAAAAACACACGCTAAAGCCGCTCAATAATCAAGGTCCTGGATTCATCGATTTACACGATAACAATAATACACCATTGCATCGAATCACGATTGTGACCAAATTTAAAGCCAAAATCGCAATGAATACCAACGATCTACACCCATATTCTCCAGGTTTGGCTCGTGTGATTTTTTTTTTTCCCCAAACTGAAATTACCGCTCCGTAGAATTCGTTTTCTGTCGATCAAAAAGTGCTTATGAAAAGTGTTTCGAGGAATGAAGAATTCGTTGGCATTAGTGTATTACATCGGGTGTGGATTATTTTTAAGGCGACAAAATAAATATTGTTGAATAATTAAATATTTTGCGCCTTATTTATAATTTCCGGGTACTTTTTCGTCAAAATATAGATTCAGTGGAGATGAAAGTATGTTTTTCTTGCTTAATATTCCATACTTCCTTTTTATCTTTTATGCAGTATTACTACCAAGTTTATCACACCTCATATAAAATATGTTATGCCTCACTTAATATAACGAAGCACTTGACAAAAGAAGTGCATTCCTAAAATAGGAGTTATACAGTATAAAAGAATGAGCCATTTACCGTTTTTCTGGCCAGCGAGTCATCGCAAGACCGAGCTAATTCTGACTAATGAAATGGATATCGAACGATAACACAAAAGACATAGATGAAGTACAGCTCTCCATTACTCCACCGTACTTAGTATAGTCTTGTAAGATTGTTTCCTAAAGACGTTTTGGTACGAACTTAAAATATGCTGACGACAGCAACTAGAGTATAAAGCGCCCAACTTTCTCTTGGTTAAAATATCGAATCGATGAGAGTCAAACTGTCAGATATTGTGATGACTTTAATAGTTAACTTAACTTTAAAATGTATGTTTTTGTACAAAGTAAACTTAAGTTTCTTAGGTTAGTTTATGCATTAGCCAATTAAAAACAAGAAAAAACGTTAACTTCGGCTGCACCGAAGCTAATATATCCTTCACAGGTGCATTTCTTTTAGTAACTATGTGTTCAGTTTGTATGGAAGCTATATGCTATAGTAATCCGATCTGAACAATTTTTTCGGAGATTACATTGTTGCCTTAGAAAATAATCTATACCAAATTTGGTGAAGATACATTGTCAAATGTGAAAGTTTTCCATACAAGAACTTGATTCCGATCGTTCAGTTTGTATGGCAGCTATATGCTATAGTAATCCGATCTGAACAATTTTTTCGGAGATTACATTGTTGCCTTAGAAGATAATCTATACCAAATTTGGTGAAGATACATTGTCAAATGTGAAAGTTTTCCATACAAGAACTTGATTCCGATCGTTAAGTTTATATGGCAGCTATATGTTATAGTGTTCCGATATCGGCCGTTCCGACAAATGAGCAGCTTCTTGAAGAGAAAATGACGTTTGCAAAATTTCAAAAGGATATCTTAAAAACTGAAGGACTAGTTCGTATATATATACAGACAGACGGACTTGGCTTACTTATCTACTTTATAGGGTCTCCGACGATTCCTTCTGGGTGTTACAAACATCGTGACAAACTTAATATACCCTGTACAGGGTATAAAAATATTTAACTGAACTCACCTAAGCTTCATTATAAATTAACTTAAGTATAAAATACCTTAACATAACATTATAGGCTTTTAAGTTTTATAGCTGCAAAATGACAAAAGTAGCTTAAATTAACTTAACACAACATTTGAAAACTTCTTGCAAAATAAACTTATATTTCTTACACTTTCAGAACTAAATTTAAGTACCATAGACATGGGCGTTTTTAACTAAAGTTAAAACTAACTGAATTGGCTTCAATATTATTTTAAATTAGCTTAACTTATGCAATAAACAGACTATACACTAAATAACCTAAACATAACTTAACTTAACTTAACTTAACGTAACGTTTTCATATTTTTATAGCCGAAAAATTGAATTAAGTTATTTAAGTTATCAGAACTTAATTTAACTTTTCATTTTATTTAACTCAAACGAACTTATTCCAACTTATGTAATTTAAGTATGCATTTCCTAACACAAAGAATGGTTTTACCTAACTTAAAAACCTAACTTAACTTAACTCAACCAAAAATGATTTAATGCCTTATTTTAACTTCTCTTTAGTTAAAGATGGTGATGTCTTCTTTAACTAAACTTCAAATTTAGCTAGAAACTACCACACATAATTACAGCCAACAGCATCCGTTACTCATGCTCAGCATTTCTCATTAATTTGAAAAACACCGTAACACTCATATTACGACTAAATTTTACCAGCAACAACTGTTTGCGTATGCTACAGCAAAAACTATTAGTTTCACCTAAGGAAACCGGAATATGAAATTTCATTTTGCATAAGCCATTATCCTGTAATTAGCAGGTGTGCTCTGAGAATTAATTTCGAATAAATTTGCCAAGTTTGAAAAACGCTCAGCAAGTTTTTGGCGAAAATACTAAATTTTGCAGCAAAACACAGTCACCATGTCATTTATCAAAGCTGACGCAAAGCTTTACCGGCAGAGAAAATGAGAGAGGACGTGAGAGTTGCAATGCTTTACATGAATAATTAATTTAAAAAAGATGTTATTAATGGAATATCATCAAATTACAAGTGTGTAGAGCAAATATTTTCTTGGTATCCAAGTGAAAACCTTTAATGTTGATTTGGCCCACCCTAATATAATCTCTCGCCTTAACTTTTCACTGCATTCACACACTTTGTTTGACTTTACACACTCATAGTTCGAACGCACTTAAGTATTCACTTAAGTACATCTACTTAAGTATTATGGCAAGAAAATTGTTTTCACTTGCATCTGTACATACATATATGTGTGCAGTTGAGCGTGGGAATGCAACAAAGTGCACTAGGTCTACTTATATACCATCGTTTAATCACTCATCACTGCTGAGTATGATGGGATGTGTGTGTGTAGTGTAATTAACTTTGTTTACTATGGTAAGAATGTTTGCAAAGTTTTCACTTAAAGTTGTGTGGTGAAATTCCGATATTAGATACTAAAATATTTATATTTGCACTGTATAGAGAAAAGTGCCACGCTGCACATCGTAAAAAGTTATTATGAAAATAGTGAGAAAGATTGATGGAAATCACAACCTGTAGAAATAAAGGAACTTTGCGCACTGTACCTCACTTTTGTGCTTAGGCAAGTTGTGTAATATTTATTCAGGAAACGTATTAGGAGTCGCACGAAGCGGAATCTTTCTTACTAAAATACATTCAACTTCTATACTTTTTAAGTAATAAGACTTAAGGGTTTTCTGTCCTCAGTAGATGGACCTATTCACTCAGATTGAGTACAACTCATGACTAAACTGGAGCGAGAAATTTAAAAATAAAATTATACTCTAAGTGACTCGGCAAGCACTACTGTATAATCCTAAAATGGCAACAATGACAAGGGGCGAAGTATTCGCACCTAGAAACTTTCCTAATTTTTAATACTTAGTGTAGTGTCTCACCTTCCTCATTTCATCAGCTTTTACTACTAGGAGCCAACAGTCGCAACTTTAAGAAAAATAATGTCTTCAAACGCGAGATGTGACTCGCTTAAGAACTCGGTTTTATGATCAAAGATCTGTAAAGTTTATCAAAGCTCATTAGCTGATGTCTCTTTCACCATAGCTAACACACAAAATGGTATAAAGTGGCATAGGCAAGGTCTAAAAGTTTTTCACTGACTGAATTTTCGATTGCCAATGGAGGCCTCAACTTTCGACACAATTACTCAGTCTACGATGATACAAGTTATGTAAGCTTTCGGAATTATCGTCATCTCAACATGTATAAATATTTCGATTCTGTGAAAACAGTTAACCACACTTTTAGCAAACGTGATCGAAAGCCATTAAGAAAACTTCAGATCGATAAAGTAATTAACTCACATGCAAATTGGACGCTCTCTTATCTATAGTATGTATATATATATATATACAAGTATATAAAGTAATGCCACTTTTCGTTGTAATTTTATAACTTCAGTACGGATACATTGGAATGATGGCTGCAATTTGTCCACATTGCAATCCGGCAAACTTTCAACTAAGTTTGAGTCACAGAATCAGCGAACTCGGACAAAAATTAAAAATGTGTTAAAAACATCTTCCGCGTCCGAAACCAAAATTCCTGTCGCTTATAAATAAATAATGGGTTGTCAAAAAAGTCTTGCGGTATTTTCACTAGTTGGCGCTGAAAGCGCGTAGTTCTAGTTTTATTCATCGCATCGGGTCATGCTGTACCTTTTTGGAAAGCTCATTTCACGCGCTAACACGTGTTTGATTTATTGTCGTTTCTTTTAAGTCTTTCGTGAGTTATAGCGTCGCAAACATGGAGCAAAATAAAGAGAAAATACGGCATATTTTACAGTACTACTACGATAAAGGCAAAAATGCATCTCAAGCCGCCAATAAAATTTGTGCAGTTTATGGACCCGATACAGTTTCCATTTCCACCGCACAACGATGGTTTCAACGTTTTCGTTCTGGTGTAGAGGTGGTCGAAGATGCGCCACGCTCCGGAAGGCTTGTCGTCGAAAATTGCGATAAAATCGCTGAATTGATCGAAAGAGACCGGCATAGTAGCAGCCGTAACATCGGTCAAGAGCTGGGCATGAGTCATCAAACCGTTATAAACCATTTGAAGAAGCTTGGAGTCACTAAGAAGTTCGATGTATGGGTGCCACACGAATTGACGCAAAAAAACATCTTTGACCGTATCGACGCATGCGAATCGCTTCTGAATCGCAACAAAATCGACCCGTTTTTGAAGCGTATGGTGACTGGCGATGAAAAGTGGGTCACTTACGATAACGTAAGGCGCAAACGGTCGTGGTCGAAAAGCGGTGAAGCGGCCCAGACGGTGGCCAAGCCTGGATTGACGGCCAGGAAGGTTCTTCTGTGTGTTTGGTGGGATTGGCAGGGAATAATCCACTATGAGCTGCTCCCCTATGACCAAACGCTCAATTCGGACCTGTACTGCCAACAACTGGACCGCTTGAAGGCAGCACTCATGCAGAAGAGGCCATCTTTGATCAACAGAGGCCGAATTGTCTTCCATCAGGACAACGCCAGGCCACACACATCTTTAGTGACGCGCCAGAAGCTCCGGGAGCTCGGATGGGAGGTTCTTTTGCATCCACCGTATAGTCCGGATCTCGCACCAAGTGATTACCACCTGTTTCTGTCCATGGCGAACGCGCTTGGTAGTCTGAAGTTGGCCACAAGAGAGTTCTGTGAAAATTGGCTCTCCGAGTTTTTTGCCAATAGGGAAGCGAGCTTCTATGAGAGGGGCATTATGAAGTTGGCATCTCGTCACGTCATCGAACAAAACGGCGCATATTTGACTTGAATCGCATTATTGTAACCAATTTTATGAACAATTGAAAATTCAATAAAAATACCGCAAGACTTTTTTGACAACCAATATATGGTATATTAATAAAAACACATCATTAGAGGCGTAAAGATCACAGCTACAATTAAAATATATCAGATATCTCAAACTTGAGAAAAAGTTCTCTTAATTAAAGTTCGGAGCGCTACAAAGCCTGTGTTTCCATAAAGTATCAGATAACTTAAAAGTTGACGAACGGACTATTATAGAGAAATTTTATTGAAATTGATGTTTGAAGATTTATGTTGCCTTTTATAATAAATTTATCAGAGCGACAAAAAGACTAACACAACATGCAACTCTGAGTCTTTTGACTTTTTTTTTTAGTTGAAATCGATAAGCTTTCACTTTGAATAAATCGACTTGATTTTATTTCATATTAATAATATGACAGCAGAAAATCTCAATTAATTGCAAAAATGCAAATAATTAAACATAAATCTTTACGCATCTGGCTTCTCCTTCGCACGAATTTCGAAATCCATTTATAGACCAAGTGATTTCTTCTTGTTAAAATACGCGTAGCCCTTCGTGCGAAATTGCTTCGCTTTCCTCGCCTTATTATTGGATTTCCGCGAACCGATAAGACAACGCAACTGAACACCTTAACACGATGTATATATGTACATATATATAAGTACTTACAAGTATATAAACTTATGCAATTATTTGCGCCAGCTGGTGGCATTGTCATCCAAACTACAAGGCATTAAGCGCTGAAAATGACATGAGACAATAATGTAAATAAGTGGCAAAGTGGCAAAGTGGCAAAGTGTCAAACTGGGGTTTTCAGGCCCAAACTTTGACCAAAAAAATCAACAGTAAATTTATTGAATATTATTTATTTCAAAAACAATTATTGACGCTTTATGTGTGATCTTATAAGTAATTATCTGCGTAGAAAACTTGGAGAAAGTGACTTTTAGACCGTTTTCTACACAAAATTTGATGAGAATTTTCGTAGTCATCTCTGGAAAATTTACTATTAAAATGAGGCACATACACTTTGCAGCGAAAATAATCAACGTCGATTGTCATTATTATTATTTTTTGTTTTTGCACTAACCTGGTTGAACCAGGTGGCAACGCTAAAATTCAAACTGATATTGCGACGTGCACAGTTTTAATTAAAGCTCGTGACACGCCTTTTGTTTGTGGCACATCGATTTTAGCCGCATTATAACGCGCGCGCACACACATATACTGTAGATGCAAACATACACTCACACATAGAAATATATGTACATGTTGCACATGAGGAAAATTGCAATTCAGCCTTGCGATGACAAGGACGTCTGCAACTCATTGTGGCAGCATTGTCGATGGCGAAAGCACTTAAAGCAAATTACCGCATATACATATGTACATACATATATACATATTAGATGGTTTTGATGTGTTTAATTAAAATTTAATCGCTTTGTTTCTCTCATCAATATTTAATTGCTAATATTTAGGAAATTTTGCATTAATTAAGTTGTTTAGGAAAGCAATAAATATTTAATGTAATTAATGCAATCAATGACATAATTGCCAATTTACACATAAACATGGATATATATACATTAGGGTGTTTTTTTTTTTTTTTGAACTATTAATTTTTTTCAGTCCCGTCACAAAATTTCCATGGAAATACCCTAAAAAAATTCCCTGAAAATTTTAGAATTGCCATAGATGGTACGTAGTAAAAAATCTATGAAAATTGCATACAGCCTTACTTAAAAAGTCGAATATCTCGAGAAGTATTAATGATAGCGATTTTGTCCTCGGACCTTTTTTATAGCAAATAAAATTTCCTACAAATTTGTTGTGTACATTTTTCCTATAACTCCTGTCATTTAGGAGATATATACAAAAAAATGCGAAATTCTGGGAAAAATCGGATTTAGAGCCCCGTACTACCTCGCCGGTTTTGTGAGTTACTTTTTTCTGAGAAATATGCGTATAAAGCCAAAGCGATGCCATAAAATACCTCTGATCAGTGGCGTAGCTAACATAGGTTACACCAAGTATGGAAGGGCTAATTTTGAAGGTGTCACCCCAAAAACTCAATCAAAACTTTTAAAGTAAAAAAATAATCATTTACATTTTATTAGAACACGAGTATTACAAAATTATATTAGTATATTATGTGAAAAAATTAAAATTTCTTCCTTCTAGCTTTGACACTTGCAAATGAAATCACGTCTTCAAAATTTATATTTTGTGTTGCTTCATGTTCTATCGTTAAAATACCAAGATTGTTTAATCTGGTTTCAGTCATTGTTAATTTTTAATTAAATTTAATTTGCTGAAACTTCTCTATTGAAGCGACTGATGCACATATTGTCATAAATAACTTTAGTGGGACCGTTAGATTCGGAAGAGATGCTGTAAAATTCCATTCCACAATGAATTTCAAATAGTCCAGCATCACCCAATTAGAGAGAATTAGCCGCTTTTAAATGTCTTCTCAATCTTGGTATTTCAAAAGTAGTTATGTTTTGATACTTCATCGTAAAGGTTAGTAAATTTTGGTATATTTAAACTGTTCAGTGTTTGCCAAAAGCAAGGTCTTTGACTGCACAATCAAACAATGAAGCTACGTCTTTATGGACTTTACTCGTGTTTTGAGTTCAATATTGAATCTGTCAATACATTCTAACATGTCCTTTTGGTCCGCAAGTGTAAGTCCAGTATCGGTGGCTAACTCACCGGGCATGCGTTTCTTGCGACGAATTCGTCGTTCCATCGAAATGTTGTATTCTTCCGATATTTGTAAATATGTATTTAAGTAGGTATGACTAGAAAATAATAGCAAAAATACTTTACTTACCTTGTTTATTTTCTTCAAGAATCTTATTAAGTCGGTTTTATACAAAAATTGTTGTTTTTAATATCTAATAATTAACAAACACTTTGCACTAAACTTTCACACGTTCACGTAAAAGAATATTGAAATAAATGCGGTCGGAAACAAAAGAAATTGCCCAATCCACAACACAAGTGACGGCTCTATATCAAGGGAATGACTAGCGTTGGTTTCTTCCACCTAATCTTTTGTAACGGCTAATCAATTTGTACATGTCAAACGAAAGTTTAACGCCCAGGACTGTATCGTTTTGCATGCAAAATTTAAGAAATTCTTGAAGCGTGTTAAAAAAAAAAAAGAACTTACATAACAAGTAACATCTCAATAAAATTTAAGAAACATGTAAAGTAATTCAAAATAATCACTTAAATAACTCAATCACTTAAATTACATTATATCTATTAAAGTGCTGCTCATTAAGCTTTAAAATTTATATGTAGCTTAAATGCTAACACAACACCCTAATTACATGAAAGTAACAAAAAAACTCTTACACAACACCCTATTTTCTATAGCAGCGTTGTCCACGGCCTATTTTAGCGCACGGACAGTGCCAGACACCTCACACCAACATGTCGCGACAAAAGCACGATTGTGCTACTGTATTCAACTTCGTAGGCAAGCAAAGCAGAATTTTGCGATCAGTTGACGCTAGAATAACCAACACAAGCATAACGTGCACACAGTCACGTTGGACAACACTGCTGTATATACTGAGATTGACAGTGTGCACATTGTTTTGTTTTTAAATACTCGTATCAATTTATTTTGCTCGTGGTATCGTTATGCTCTCTGCCACACATTTACGATTTTTTTAGGCAGAACTGATTGTCATAGTCGGGTTCGGGTGTCACCCCTAAACTATGCCGCCCTCCCCTAGCTACGCCACATTGCCTCTGATCTGTAGGAATTTAAAGATAAAAACTCACGATTGTAGTGTATTTAATTAACAACTAATTAATAAAACTGCAGTCATTTATTAGTCTACTATCAAGCGAACAGGCAACACCCAGTAAATTAAAGTGGAGATAACTATTTAGCAGTCTATTGTAGAATCGATCGACTGCAACGAATTTGCGTAGCGCAATAATATTTGGTCACTTCTTTCTCGTACGATAAAAGATAAGACGACATGTTTAATATTTTTCGTTCATCTTTAAAAAAAAAGTTAAAGGTTGACATCTGTTTGAATATTTTAAATTTCAGACAATTAAAAAAAGAACGCACATGCAAACTGAAGTGATGTGGAAAGCTTACGGTTTTAACTATATTTAGGCAGAGTTGCCACTCCGATATTAGGTATATGGAGCTCCCGGCAATCCGGTATGGATCCTATGTATCACATTTGTTTAGTATTGGTCGCGTAGTTCTTGAGATATTAAATTGCACTAGAAGCAGGACACGCACTGCGAACACTAAAGGACTATAATATTCTTGTCTTTGCGGTGATGAGTATGTTTTTAAAGGCTATTTATACTATTTTTGGTCCTCATATATGTAGGTAGATCACAAAGCTTTGAATAAGCGAATCTAAATACGATTTCAAATCGAATACTAATCTATTGCCCATTTGTTATTATATGTTTGTCAAAAAAGTCTTGCGGTATTTTTATTGAATTTTCAATTGTTCATAAAATTGGTTACAATAATGCGATTCAAGTCAAATATGCGCCGTTTTGTTCGATGACGCGTTCCCAACAAGATGCCAACTTCATAATGCCCCTCTCATAGAAGCTCGCTTCCCTATTGGCAAAAAACTCGGAGAGCCAATTTTCACAGAACTCTCTTGTGGCCAACTTCAGACAACCAAGCGCGTTCGCCATGGACAGAAACAGGTGGTAAGCACTTGGTACGAGATTCGGACTATACGGTGGATACAAAACAACCTTCCATCCGAGCTCCCGGAGCTTCTGGCGCGTCACTAAAGATGTGTGTGGCCTGGCGTTGTCCTGATGGAAGACAATTCGGCCTCTGTTGATCAAAGATGGCATCTTCTGCATGAGTGCTACCTTCAAGCGGTCCAGTTGTTGGCAGTACAAGTCCGAATTGAGCGTTTGGCCATAGGGGAGCAGCTCATAGCGGATTATTCCCTGCCAATCCCACCAAACACACAGAAGAACATTCTTGGCCGTCAATCCAGGCTTGGCCACCGTCTGGGCCGCTTCACCGCTTTTCGACCACGACCGTTTGCGCCTTACGTTATCGTTAGTGACCCACTTTTCATCGCCAGTCACCATACGCTTCAAAAACGGGTCGATTTTGTTGCGATTCAGAAGCGATTCGCATGCGTCGATACGGTCAAAGATGTTTTTTGCGTCAATTCGTGTGGCACCCATACATCGAGCTTCTTAGTGACTCCAAGCTTCTTCAAATAACGGTTTGATGGCTCATGCCCAGCTCTTGACCGATTCTACGGCTGCTACTATGCCGGTCTCTCTCGACCAATTCAGCGATTTTATCGCAATTTTCGACGACAGGCCTTCCGGAGCGTGGCGCATCTTCGGCCACCTCTACATCAGAACGAAAACGTTGAAACCATCATTGTGCGGTGGAAATGGTAACTGTATCGGGTCCATAAACTGCACAAATTTTATTGGTGGCTTGAGATGCATTTTTGCCTTTATCGTAGTAGTACTGTAAAATATGCCGTATTTTCTCTTTATTTTGCTCCATGTTTGCGACGCTATAACTCACGAACGACTTAAAAGAAACGACAATCAATCAAAAACGTGTTAGTGCGTGATATGAGCTTTCCAAAAGGTATGACCCGATGCGACGAATAAAACTAGAACTACCCGCTTTCAGCGCCAACTAGCGAAAATACCGCAAGACTTTTTTGACAACCCATTATTAAATGGAATATGTATACTTGTTAAGCTCTATAAACCCATCTCCATATTTCCTTTTCGGAAATGAAATCATAAAAGTACTAGTAGATAGTTTGCTTACCGCATTTTTAAGTTTTACATAAAAATATTAAAAAAATTCACCTTTTTATAGGTACTTTTGCACTTTTCCTCACAGAATAACATATTTTTATAAGAAGTATTTCTTTAAGAAATACATGTTCCCGCAAATACTGACCTTATCGCAATTATACTTGTACCATTCTTCTTACTTGTTTCAAACTTTAAACCGACCTCTCGTAAGCCTCTTTCTTAGCATATCTTCAGTCTTCACTAATTTTTCGCTGGTACCACCTTCTGAAGTTGCATTGCAAACGGAATTGATTAACCATTTCCAAGCAATCTTCATAAACGAGTGATAAAACGGTGACTGCCATGCAAGAAGCTGCAGAAAATGGTGAAAAGAATTTAACGAAGCACAAACCCAACGGCATTTTCTATAGAATTTCAAAGATGCAACAGGGAAAAGACAGAAGAGCTCTTATCATTCCTTCCGTGAAAACCCACAGTATAAAGTGTAAGAGCTGATGAAAGTGAAAAGGCTGCCAAAGAAAGCGTTATTAATAAAAGTTCAACGGAAAGCAAAATAACTTAACTGGAAATAAGCAGGTAAACAGCACGAGGCGCTGCAGCCGAGTAGCGAAAGTGTGAAAATTACTCGGTCTGCAAATTGAGACGGGCAAGTGAGGCTAACTAGCGTTGCAAACAAACCACGTGCCTGCAGCCTGTCCTGCTCTCATTGTGTGTCACTGTGCTATTTTCTTATCTCCCACCTTCGTAGCATCGTAAAAAATGCATCAAAGAACTGCCATGGGCTGTGTGCAATTTACATTTCTTGATTACCCGCGTCGCGACGGTTGCTTTAGTACTTCAGCTACAACATTCTCGAGGCAACGGTACACTTTGCATACTCTCTAACGGTTGCAGTGAAATAAGAGAACCGGTATATTTTTATTAAGCAAAAGCAACAGTAGCAATAAAAAAATTATTTGGCGGAATTAAAATACTGTACAATAAGAGATAATCATAATATTTTATTACAGTTATTAGTCACGTGTCTTGCAGACATTTCACAGCGCCACGATATAGTCTTGAACGCACATAAACATTTTTTTTTTATTTGGGAGGATAATAAAATTTCACTTGTTGCTAACAAAAACAATGCAGTTCTTTCGAATGATTATAAGACCAGAAGTAGTAACCGGATATGAAACACAAATAAATAAAATAAAAACTACCAAAAAATCTTCTTTAAATCTCAACAACAAAATAATAACAGAATCAGTTAGAACTCGAAAGTTAGTTAGGTTAGGTAACGAAATGACTATGTGCCGGAAACCACTCGCATGCTTTGACTTCAGTACGGAATACTTGGATAACTGAGCTTTACCCTGGTGATATTTTCTTAGAGCTCATATCTGCGAGGAATTATGGGTGGACTGAAACCTTTAAAGCTGATAATAAACTTTTGTTATCAATGCTTGCGGGAAAGTTGATGGTTTTCGGAAACTATCTAAGGACATTAATTTCAGTCATCGAGTCAACGAGTTCTTCTTCTTTACTAACGTAGACACCGCTTACGCGATTATAGCCGAGTTAACAACAGCGCGCCAGTCGTTTCTTCTTTTCGCTACGTGGCGCCAATTGGATATTCCAAGCGAAGCCAGGTCCTTCTCCACTTGGTCCTTCCAACGGAGAGGAGGTCTTCCTCTTCCTCTGCTTCCCCCGGCGGGTACTGCGTCGAATATTTTCAGAGCTGGAGTGTTTTCGTCCATCCGGACAACATGACCTAGCCAGCGTAGCCGCTGTCTTTTAATTCGCTGAACTATGTCAATGTCGTCATATATCTTGTACAGCTCATCGTTCCATCGAATGCGATATTCGCCGTGGCCAACACACAAGGACCAAAAATCTTGCGCAGAACTTTTCTCTCGAAAACTCGCAACGTCGACTCATCAGTTGATGTCATCGTCCAAGCCTCTGCACCATATTGCAGGACGGGAATTATGAGTGACTTATAGAGTTTGGTTTTTGTTCGTTGAGAGAGGACTTTACTTCTCAATTGCCTACTCAGTCCGAAGTAACACCTGTTGGCAAGAGTTATCCTGCGTTGGATTTCCAGGCTGACATTGTTGGAGGTGTTTATACTGGTTCATAAATAGACGAATTTATCTACAACTTCAAAGTTATGACTGAGAGCCAAGTCGCGAGTGCGACGACTATTTGTTTGGTGACAGGAGATATTTCGTCTTGCCCTCGTTCCCTGCCAAACTCATTCGCTTTGCTTCCTTGTCCAGTCTGGAGAAAGCAGAACTAACGGCGCGGGTGTAGAGGCCGATGATATCAATATCAACGACATACGCCAGCAGCTGTACACTCTTATAAAGGATGGCACCTGCTCGGTTAAGTTCTGCAGATCGAATTATTTTCCCCAGTGGCAGATTGAAGAAGTCACACGATAGGCAGTCACCTTGTCTGAACCCTTGTTAGGTGTCGAACGGCTCGGGGATGTCCTTCCCAATACTGACGGAGCTTTTGGTGTTGGTCAACATCAGTTTACACAGCCGTGTTAGCTTTGGGGGGGGGGGTCTTTTCTAAGATTCGGCGCATGGTGAATATCTAGTCGGTTGTGGATTTGCCAGGTCTAAAGCCACACTGATAAGGTCCAATCAGTTTGTTGACTGTGGGATTTAATCTTCCACACAATACGCCCGAAAGAAACTTATACGCGATGTTTAGGAGACTTATTCCACGGTAGTTGGCGCAGATTGTAGAGTCTCCCTTTTTGTGGATTGAGCAGAGCACACTTAAATTCCAATTGCTGGCATGCTTTCGTCCGACCATATTTTAGAAAGAAGCTGATGCATGCTCCTTATCAGTTCTTCGTCGCCGTGTTTGAATAGCTCGGTCGGCAATCCATCGGCCCCCGCCGCTGTGTTGTTCTTCAGGCGGGTAATTGCTATTCGAACTTCTTCATGGTCAGGCAATGGAACGTCTGCTCCATCGTCATCGATTGGGGAATCGGCTTCGCCTTCTCCTGGCGTTGTGCGTTCACTGCCATTCAGCAGGCTCGAGAAGTGTTCCCTCTATAATTTTAGCATGCTTTGGGCATCGGTGACTAGATCACCTCTGGGGGTTCTACAAGAGTATGCTCCGGTCTTGAAACCTTCTGTTAGCCGCCGCATTTTTTCGTAGATTTTTCGAGCATTACCTCTGTCGGCCAGCTTGACAAGCTCTTCATACTCACGCATTTCGGCCTCTCTTTTTTTTGTCTGCAAATGCGTCTCGCTTCCCTTTTCAACTCTCGGTATCTATCCCATCCCGCACGTGTTGTGGTCGATCGTAACGTTGCGAGGTAGACAGTCTGTTTTCTCTCCGCTGCGACACGGCACTTCTCGTCGTACTAGCTGTTCTTTTGCATTTTCTGAAAACCAATGGTTTCGGTTGCAGCTGTACGTAAGGAATTTGAAATGCCGTCCCACAGTTCTCTTATACCGAGTTGTTGACAAGTGCTCTCAGAGAGTAGGTGTGCAAGCCGAGGAGAAAATCGTTCGGCTGTCTGTTGTGATTGCAGCTTCCTTGACTACGAACCTTCCTTGTATTTTTTGATGTGCGTTTTTTGCTGCACAGAGACGAATGCGAATCTTATAACCATATTTCGGGCCCCAGCGAAGTCTATCCTCCTCAACTCCTTTGGGGATATTTTCTCGTGGAGGCTGAATTTACCGACTGTTGCGCCAAAGATACCTTCTTTGCCCACCCTGATGTTAAAGTCGCCGAGCACGATTTTGACATCATGGCGGGGGCAGCTCCCATAGGTGCGCTCCAAGCGCTTATAGAAGGCATCTTTGGTCACATAGTCCTTCTCTTCCATCGGGGCGTGGGCGCAAATCTACGCTTTGATGCGGATTGTGGCTAGACGTTCATTCACCGGAGTGAATGATAGTACTCGGCGACGGAGTCTCTCTCCCACCACGAATCCCACACCAAACTTGCGCTCCTTTATATGGCCACTGTAGTAAATGCCACAAGGACCTACCCGTCTCAGTCCTTGTCCCGTCCATCGCATTTCTTGGACGGCGGTGATGTCAGCCTTTATTTTTATGAGGACATCAACCAGCTGGGCAGCGGCACCTTCCCAATTAGGGGACCGGACATTCCAGGTGTATGCCCTCAATTTGTAGTCCTTATTTCGTTTGCCATGGTCGTCATCAGAAGGAGGGTCTCTCATCCGAGGCTGTCGTTTAGTTTTCATTGGTACTTTTTTTTACGTGGCGGGTCCCAAACCCTGCGCCCAACTCTGTGGAGGGGATGTTTCGCCTTCTCACTTTAGCTCGCCTTCAAACGGAGTTTCTTAGTCTACCCAGTGGATACTTGGTCAAAGAATCGTTTCTGACCACTCCCAAGTGCATGGCGATCAGAGAACTTTCCTCACTTGCGTGTAGAAGTTCCCCTTCTTAGTTACTTCATCATAAAACCAGTATGAGTCAGGAACAGACAGAGGAATTCTAGAGAACTATAAAGCTGAGGACAGCTCAGTCTTAGGTTAGGTTGGATGGCTGATCCAGAGAGACCTCACTTGGTCTGCTATATGTAGTCCTTTGTGAAGCCATAGAAAAGTAGAACCCCTGTGTTCGGTCATTGATAACGAGGTTAAGCATTTCTTAATCAGAACGGCTGCTTCCCACTCGAAAACTCCATCCGCGGCTTATGGGCAGAAAAAGAGCCGCCAGAGTTCGATTTTGCGATTCCATGATCCAAGAAATCCGGTATACCACCGAGTCAAAGCATATGAGGATTTCCGTGTGTTTGGACATGTGTTCATTTAGAAGCCACACTCTCTGAGTCTGATAGCAACTTTCACAGCCATACACCTTCCGACGATATTTATGGGTACTATGTGGAAAATGCCACTAAGTGCAATGATTGGAGAGGACCCTAGAGCACCACACATGCTGATGAGCGCCGCCATTGAACGCCCTCGTGTTTCTTTGTAAATGTGGTCGTTTCTAGAGCCCTACAAAGACTCCATAGAACATGTTAACTGTGGTGTTATAGAGCCAGGAGAAAACTTTCGGTGCGAGACAATACCTTTCGCCAATGGCTCCTCTGCAATCTTTTTGCTCTCTCTTCGATATTTGGCTTTCATGAAAGCTTCCTAACCAGGATGAGCGCTAAATACTTCACTTTATAATTCACTATGAGTAGAATGGAAACAGATGGTATCGCTGATGGCTTTTTACCTATAAATTGGGCTTAGCGAGCACTGGTCAACCGACGTAAATCCAGGTAATAAAAGGTCTAATGAAATATGTTTCATTAGGTTGGCCTCTCTCAAAGTATAGTGTTTTTAAGATATCATTGTTTCATAAGCTGCCATAAAGGGCAGTCCCAAAAGTCAAAACCATAACTAATGTCTACATATGCAGTCAAATCGGATGATGGACAATTGAAACATTAAACATTAAGTCCCTTCATTGAACTATTGCGAAACTGCTGAAAATTCAAAAACTTTTTATTTGTTCAATAAAATTTTCTTTTTTTATTCAACAGAAATGATACATGATAACGCCATATATCATTCCTTACTTGCAAGTTTTATCTTGGAATGAGCAGGTCATTACTGTACACTTAAATAAAATTTTAGTAGCTTTTTATAACACTCGACCCAAAGTGTTGCTTAAGACTATAGATGACAGTTACAGCTTGCAAATGCTATTAGATTTGTTAGGGTTTGAAGAAATGGAGAACTGGTTACTATTACAGAGCAATTACCAAACCTTTCTCATCCCAAAATATACATGTATTACGAGGCTATAGTGACTCAGTAAAACTCTGAAGATCATTAAAGCTTAGTACTTTTTCCACCTTGATCCAACAAGATGCAAATGCGCATTCGTTGGATGTGATCAACAAATTACCTAAAAACTATTTGTTGCTCCAAACCCAATCCTTACATCCTTAAGAGACTACACAAATGTTATAAGGGAAACCCACTGTATTTCTACTAACGAAATTTTTTCGTGACTGACGGCTTAACATCATTCACTATGCAACACATAATTTAAGGCATATGTACAGTTCTACAGCTTGACGAACGCTGACCTGGCAAAACAGACACATTCCTGTTATCCATATCGCTGTACCAAGCAACCGACCTTGCACTTCCGCCGGCACACTTCCGTCACTCGCATCCGCTTACTTCACGTCAACTTCACCGCGACTGCAGCACGGTTCGAAACGCGCGGTCTCCCTGCCCGACGCTACTGGCGGATGCTTCTCGCTGACAGTTACTGACAGGAAGAGTGTTGTAAGGTCGTGGCTGTTGCATGCTTACCGATTGCCATTTGCCACAGTTTTACCATTTCGGTTCACTTAACTACTGTTCCACCATTTTATGCCATTCATTTGCTTTTCGCGTCTCGAGTTGATTTTATCAGGAATAGCCGACATTTAATGGCGTTTGGTAAGCGTGATCATGCACTGAATGCAACACTTTCAACTATACCTACTTATATGTATATCCTTCAACATTCTGCTTGCCGCTGGTGAAGTGTTAAAGGGCAATCACATAATTTTTAACACATACATACATACATCTGTGAGAACATTGTGAGTACAAATTTTGTTTGTTGTTTTTGTAACGCATCTTCTTTAACTTCCGTCTAAAAAAGTCCCTCACACATTAAATTTCGCTTCCCTGTCTTCTGGCGCTTGTTGTTGCCAGTAACATGAAACAAAGTGTGGCAAGAACGTTCCTTGACAAGTTATTCTGTCGAGATAGTGTTCGCCTTCAGTCGCCTGCAGCAATACAACACTGCCAATGCAAACTTTATCGTACTCACCAACAAAATCGTTATTGGTTTATTTACAAAGAAGAGCAAGCAACCCACAAGTCGGAGTTCGAGGTCACCATAAGATTGCTATATTTTTTATATTCATTTTGTTGATATTGTTATTGTTTGAAAATTTTATAATGTTGTGTCCGGAATACTACCTTGGAATCAGGTGAGTTGAGTACTTAGTGCTTCAAACTTGGAAATCAGTCTTCAAGTTCAGATCCCAATAGTAACAAGTAAGTAAGGAAGAGCTAAGATAAAACTGCAAATATCACGTAATACCATCATTTTTTCGGGTCCTTTAACGCGATATGTGATCTCACCAAAAAGTAGGCGATGCCATGCCCATTGTCTGCATGTTAAATTTTCATTTACCGGCTTCAAAAAAAGTCCTGAATTTATGGTGCAAACTCAGTCGGAGATGTTAAGTCAATCAGATTTCATCCACTATTGATTCTTTCACACTGTAAAAATCGTAGATGTTTTAATAATGACAGTGATTGCATTCAACGGTTTTTTCCGCAAATTTTCTTCTCTCTTTGGTTATTGTAACTTATGTTTTTGAATATTTTTTTGTATATTTTGTTATAAGCGATATTTTTTATATTCGTACATTGGAAAACTAACCATTTTTGATTTTTTTTAGATTAGTGGCAGAACCGAAAACCACGCCCACTGTGTTTACTATATAAAAAAATGTATATTCGGATAAGGTTTGTTGAAACCCTCGTTATTATTTTTGCAATTTTATTTAAATATTTTACTCAAAGATACACTGATATGAGTAAAATACGCTCTCTGATTTTTATTGAGGTAACTCATTATTTGCCGTTATACAAGGTGGATTCCAAAGTAAACAGGACAAATGGTTTTACACACTAAAGGCATTATCCGTTGTATAAAGGATGTGATGGCATACGTGTGGAATTATGAATCGCGGTCAATCATCGAGCGATCGTCACGATGTCACAGCACGAGTTTTCAAACAACAGCTACGATGTTGGATGGACTTTATCTTAAAGCAACGTATATGTGGTGCTGTGAGATGCTAGACGTACTCTGTTGAGTGTCAAAAGAGAGGTTTATCGCACGCACACATTCCTCTTTGGATGGTGGTTACACCAGATCAAATTGATGAAATCATTTCTACAGAAATTCCTAATGCAGAATGTGGAAACACCGTCAGTAACAAAATTAACATTGACAGGTTTTTTTTCAACTTTCGTCAGTGATTCGTTTGCGAGAACATTGCTCTATTCGGAAATGCCTTGATATTTTACATGGAATGCATCGTCGAAGAAATGTAGATGGACCATCCAGGTGTGTTCTCAACTAATGCCTTAGAACGAATTTACATAATCCACCCGAAAAACGACGATTGCTTATACTTTCGGTTGCTATTGAAAAATGTACGTGGTTCAATTTCATTTGAGTCATTGCGTACTGTGAATGGTACGGTGGGTGCAAATTTTTGAGAAGATGCCAGCAATGACAATTGCTGGAACATGATAATCACTGGAATCAAATGATGGACGATGTGATAGCTACTTCGCGTGCCACTGAAGTTCGCACACTTTTCGCGATGATCATTTTGACATATCAGCCTTCAAATCCGCGTCAAGTATGATATACGAACAAAAATTACATTGCCGAAGACAATTTACATCGTGTTCGCTAATTTACTTTAACAAAAGTTGAACTCACCACGAATGTTTATCCGAGCATTGGCCAAATTATCGCAACTACGATTCCTTGAGTGCACGCGCAATTTTAGCTGCCAAAAATACCGATGTTTTTGACTTAAGCTGAAAGATTCAAAGTCAAATTCCCGGAGACTTGAGCTCATACAAATTGATCGATCGTCTTGACAATGAAGATTCCGTGAATTATCCAGTGGAATTTCTAAATTCACCGCATTTCTAATGCCGCCGCATCATTTGCGTCTCAAAGTTGGATCTGTCGGTATTATGTTTCGCAATCTTCATGGGCCGAAACTGTGTAATGGAACCCTAAATCTAGGTGGCAGAATGCTAGATTCTACGAATTCCTTTGAGTTCTAACGATTTGACATTTCAGTTCAAACATATTCCGTTTCCAGTGAAAATTGCATTTAAGATGACAATCAACAGGACACAAGAATAGTCACTAGAAATGTGTGGCATAAATCAGAGGTCAGAGTCAGCTGGAATGGTGCTTACGACAGATTAAAGTCAATATCGGTGGATGGGATGTAGAGCACAAGGTTTTCAAATTTAAAGTGCTATTTAAGCAAAAGTGCATGCCCAAACTCTTCCCATATATGTCACAATCCACTAGAAAACCCTAACCTGGCGTCAAAAAAAGTTATTCCAAAAATTTTCTTAATAATCAATATTATTTAACAGCAATTTTATTTTGAGTATCTATCAACATATTTATGCCAAAATTTATCTACGCACATCAAACATGTCACCAGCCAAATAGCCAATTGCTAAGAGAGCAAAATCATTATCCAAAGCGCTGAGAAAAATCAAAAAGCCATAAATTCATATAATAAAAGGACCGAAGCATAAATATTGAAAATGGAAGTCACACGTTGTTGTTGTTGTTGTTGATGTTGACAAACATTATTAGCATAATTTAGCGGTCAGCTGAACGTAAGCGTTCAAATGTAAAATTACTAAGCTGACGCTTTCAACAGCAACAACAACTGACAGTGGGCAATAAAAATTCGTAGGGTATTAACGAAGGTCAGCAGGCTGTACGCGAGTCGGAGTAATGTTTAGACACATATACAAACAAAGCCGGCATTAGCTGTTATCCAAATCTGGTACAAGCATAGCAGCAGTGATTATGCTAAATAAGCGCACACAACTGTGAAAAGACGCCCATCTGCATGACCCGAATGCTGAGTAATACAACACTGTTGGTTAAAAAAATGCAATTACTTCCCCTATTGTTTGCAAACGCTGTCGTGTTGCCCTTGACCTAGCTTATGTGCCGAACATAATAAACAGGATATATGCGATCCTTACCAAGCAGTGGGAATTTGTTTGGCTTTCGTGTTTGTTTTTTTGTTGGCACTTTGTTGTTAAAAGTGTGCGCAGCTGTTACTAAATGAATACGTTTAATTTAGAATCAAAAAAAAAAAAACAATATTATTTTCCGCTTGAATGCTTTGCACAGTTCGAATTTGTGGAGCTTCCTCCTACGCACGGTTTTCGGCTTTCGCTTGAATTGTTATGATGCTTGAGCGGTTGACGACTTTTTCATTAGCCACACACAGAGCTGTAAAGTGAAATGATACAGTTATAGTAGAGATTGCCAAAAAAAACACGACTTTAAGGTTTGAAACAGAAAAATATCGTACTTTCATATTAATTTTTATGGAAAACTTTCACTTCAGAAGAACACTCGGTGTGACTGATATTACCAGCGAAGAAGCATTCGCATCTAGCCAAAATTTCAACACACGCCAACGCAAAAGTGGCGAGGTTAAGTCTTCGGTGGAAGTACAATCCTCAAGAGTTCAGCTATAGTAAGTCCTTAATTAAATCACAAAATGTTCCTCAGGGATATTAAAAATGTATAAACTCATTTTCTTTGATAAAAACAATTGGAGCCTTAATAAAAATGCGAATTAAATGCATTGACTAGTATCCAGTTATTTCATTTTCAAGTCCAATTAAATATGTTATCTTAACGGTTAAGCTTTCTGAGCCGTTAAACCTTAAAAATCTAATTTTTACTATATAAAAAATCTTCCCAATAAGACTTAGCTTATTTTTAAATACTATGTGATTATGTTGTTGCCGAACCCGTGTCAAGCTGTCATGTTATTTTTGTTCAGTAATCTTTGGCATTTCATCACGGAAAGACTTACTCCTGAACAACATTTACAAATCATTCAAATTTATAGTATTACAAAAATTCACGTTCTGTAAAGAATGTGTTTCGCGCGCTCAATTTGCCTTCTGAAAGTACTATTCGTAACAACATCACCCATCAAGAGACCCTAGCTTTCATTATTGGTTAATATTCGACCGAATAGACTACGTCCAGTACACAATAAAGAAACAAGTAGCTAACTTGATGTGCCATTTTGATACTCTATCATCGTAGATAATCGAGATTTCATTATCCGTTATTTACCTTCTCTCTCAAACCATTTTGAGGTTTTCGATGCTATCATCATTGGTTCCGTATATGCTTTTGGTGGAAATCCATTCAAAATAGCGTTATATTGGAAGGCTGGTTGTGAACCGATTTCCATATTTCGTACATGTCGGATCTGTGCTAGATATGGACATTTCATTGAAATCAGTAGAAAATGGTGGAAGATTTTTAAAAAATGGCCAGTGCCCTGTTGTAGTAGCTGTTATTCTGTAAGTACTTTTTCTTGACTTATTTAATAAGTCATTGGTTCTTTTACATACAACATATGACAGGTTGGCCATAATTGTTTAGTTATGACGCATTTTGTAATGTTTTTCAAAAAACTTGTTGTTTGCAATTTGCTGAAATTGTCTATTGATCTCTCCTTTTGTCAAATCCTAATATCTTTATTTTGGCTTAGCTCCGCCATGACATTCATTATAGGTTTTCAGTTTTCGCCTTTGCCAACTCGTCTGCGATTTTTCGTTACCGAAAATGTTCCTGTGGCCAGGAACCCAGATCAAGTCTAGTTGGAGCTTGTCTTTTATTGAGCTTAGTGCTCTCTTGCAGTTGTGAACTGTACTGGAAGTACTATTCGTAACAACATCACCCATCAAGCGACCTAGCAGTCATTATTGGTTAATATTCAACCGAATAGACTACTTCCAGTACACAAAAAGGAAAATATAGCAGCCGTAGGTGAGACTGTGCACGAAGACCGTTGAGAGTCGATTCGGCGCCGTTCGCAGCAACTCGAACTGACTTATGGAACGACTTGGAACATTTTACGTCAAGATCTTAAATTGAAAGCGTACAAAATATAGCGTGTGCAAGAACCAAAGTCGCTTGACCTTCCCAAACGGCAACGCTTCACTCTATAGGCTCTTGGAAACTTCCTAGAAAATCCTTTATCGTGTCATGATAAACGAGCATTTGATTCCTGAAATTTAATCTCGTGATTTCGGCGACATTTGATCTCAACAAGATGTCGCTACTTCTCTCACTCGCATCAATCAAAACATTTATTGAGAGTTCACTTCGGTGAGCAGATAATTTCACGTTTTGGCCGGTCGATTGACCACCAAGATTGTGATATCACACTGTTAGACTTTTTCCTGTGGGGATATGTAAAGTTTAAAGTCTATGCGAACAACCCCGCTTCGATTCAGACCTTGGAGCAAAACATCACGCGTGTCATTCCTCAATTGCCAGTCGAAATGTTCGAACGAGTCATCGATAATAGCACTCAATGGAAGGACCATCTGAACCGTGGCCAACATTGGAAAGAGATAATCTTCAAAAAATAAATGTGTTCTTTCTAATGACAATAAACATTCCGAACATTTAGCTGTCTTTATGTGTATTCTTTTCAAATTTGAACTTAAACTCTGGAATATGTTTAGTTCCGTATAGGAACTTAACCTACGAAATCGAATTTATCCACCCGTTTTGTGAAAAGACAAAAATTCATATAAGTTTATGATCATCTTATGATTAACGAATTAGTAGAGAATGGGATTTCCCTTATTGGACAATTGGATATTCCAAGCGAAGCCAGGTCCTTCTCCACTTGGTCCTTCCAACGGAGTGGAGGCGTCGAATACTTTCAGAGCTGGAGTGTTTTCGTCCATCCGGACAACATGACCTAGCCAGCGTAGCCGCTGTCTTTTAATTCGATGAACTATGTCAATGTCGTTGTATATTTTCATCGTTCCATCGAATGCGATATTCGCCGTGGCCAACGCGCAAAGGACCATAAATCTTTCACAGAACTTTTCTCTCGAAAACTCTTAACGTCGACTCATCAGTTGTTGTCATCGTCCAGGCCTCTGCACCATATAGCAGGACGGGAATTATGAGTGACTTATAGAGTTTGGTTTTTGTTCGTCGAGAAAGGACTTTGTACTGTACTTCTGTACTGACTGTAATTACCCAACCGTAATCTCATGGTTACTAAGCCTTAAAACTGACTTTATCTCAAAATCTTTGGATTACTTTCAAGCCATTTGTCACAAAAGATTTAATACCAACAATCCTGATAGGATTTTAGGATTTTGTTATATATGTCCCATTCGGATATATAAACGTTTCGCAAGGTTTTTGATCCTACGTCAACAGATTGTTGTGCAGTTTAGGAACAGAGCTAGCTCTGAAGTTTCTGGCTCTATCTTGCACAGGTGGCTATACGTAAGTGCAGTCGAATCGTTCCAAGTAGCTCAATAGTGCACATGTAGACATCTAATTCTAATGTGGGAACTTTTAGCCCACAAAATGACTCGGTATTTCTCTTTAACACTTTAAATACACCGGAAAGCTATCAACAAACCAACAACAACGACTAAATTCCACAGACGCCGAAGCATTCAATCATAATTTATTGCCCACAACTCACTTAAATAAAAGTCAACGAGCCGCGAGAGTAAATATCATTAAATATATAAACAATTTAATTTGCCAAAGAGGCGGACAGCAAAAAGTAAACACCACACACACTCACAATCACAAATACACACGAATAGTGCTCGCCCACTTCTATGCTTCTATGAGAAAGTAAAGATGTAAAAGTGTGAGAAAAATTACGTAAGTATAAAAGGAATGCAGAAGGAGCACTTCATATACGGTTACTGAGGCGTTGCAAATCGACGGGGTAGAGAGTCAATAATGGCAACTAGAGAAGGGTATTGCTGATATATTTACAACATGCTTAGTGTAGTGATGTAAGACATGCAAGTACATATGTATGTGGGTTGTTTATGTGTATGTGTGCGCCTGTCTCACAGTCTTACTGTCTGTCTGTATGTCAGTCTACCGACGCACAATTTAAATAATTCAATTTCATTGTTTCTTCAGCGTTGCTTCGCAGACGACAATGTGGAAATCATTGTTTCATAAACGTAAGCGAACAGATGAGCAGTCTATACAGTATTATTTCATAAATCAGTTGAAGATACGCCTCTGCAACAACCAAAAAGTAAAAACATCAATTGTTTTAATTCAAACGGTAAGAGTGTAAGAGAAATAAAATGTATGTTACGGTTGCCAGACGTGAGAAAAATCAATGCTGCAATTAAAAAGCTTCAAGAAAGTTTTTGGATAAATTATCAATAAAACTACAGGGTGCGGCAGTCAATCCCGCATTTTTGAAGTAGGTGTAAAAAAAACACGGACATAGATATCAAAATTATATTCATAAAATATTTTTCTACATTAAAAAGCATTTAAGAAACATTGAAAATAATCACTGTTTGAAAATAACATCAGCAAGATGGCGGCCTTCCCGTGCACGGCATTCGCGCAGGCGATTTGCGAAGCTGTTCATAACATCACGAAGCATAGGCTGAGGAATTCTCTCAATTTCTAGCTGGATTCTTGCCTTCAGTTCACCAACAGTATGAGGTCTTTCTTCGTACACTTTACTTTTTAGATAACCCCACAAGAAAAAATCACACGCAGTGAGGTCTGGTGAACGGGGCGGCCACGGAATCGGGCCATTGCGGGAAATCACTCGGTTTGGAAAAACTCCGTTAAGAACATTCATGCTCACGCGGGCTGTGTGACTTGTTGCTCCATCTTGTTGAAACAATGTTTCTTCATTCACCTCATGTTGCCGAAGCTGAGGAATGAAGAATGTCCTTAACATTGTCGAATAGCGCTCAGCATTCACGGTAACAGATCGCTCTCTTTCGTTTTCAAAAAAATAAGGGCCTATGATACCCGACGAGGACATTGCGCACCAAACTGTTACCTTAGATGACGGCTCCATGTCTACTGAAATGCTATGAATGAGAAAAATCAATGGTGAATTAAAAAGCTTCAAGAAAGTTTGCGCGATAAATTAGTCAATAAAACTGTATAAAATTTTATTTAATATATATTGAAGAGAGTTGTCAACAGTTTTACAAAATATGTTTATCTGAAATTAAAAGAAAAAACCAAACTTAAATATATTGCACAGTTGCTTGTTTTTATAGAAAAATATTTCAAATAATCAAGATAAAAATAAATAAAAATGGAATTTGGTACAAGGAATTGAGTACTAAGAAACACCTGTGGGCTGAAAATTTTACACAACTTTCAACTCTAAGCTTTAATTCCAATATGTGGAAATAATGGGTTGTCAAAAAAGTCTTGCGGTCTTGATTTTTTTTTTTTTATTGAAATTGAAATGAATTTTTGATGACTCATGCCCAGCTCTTGACCGATGCTACGGCTGCTACTATGCCGGTCTCTTTCGACCAGTTCAGCGATTTTATCGCAATTTTCGACGACAGGCCTTCCGGAGCGTGGCGCATCTTCGACCACCTCTACACCGGAACGAAAACGTTGAAACCATCGTTGTGCGGTGGAAATGGAAACTGTATCGGGTCCATAAACTGCACAAATTTTATTGGCGGCTTGAGATTCATTTTTGCCTTTATCGTAGTAGTACTGTAAAATATGCCGTATTTTCTCTTTATTTTGCTCCATGTTTGCGACGCTATAACTCACGAACGATTTAAAAAAAAACGACAATCAGTCAAACACGTGTTAGCGCGTGAAATGAGCTTTCCAAGAAGGTATAGCATGACCCGATGCGACGAATAAAACTAGAACTAAGTGCTTTCAGCGCCAACTAGCGAAAATACCGCAAGACTTTTTTGGCAACCTATTAATAGGAGGATGGAGTCATGTGTAGAAGTTCACGCAAGTGAGGAAAGTTCTCTGATCGCCATTCACTTGGGAGTGACCAGAAACGATTCTTTTACACATGGCTCCAGCAGCTCACTACTTCCGGTCTTTGACCAAGTATCCTCTGGGTAGCCTAAGAACATCCGTTTGAAGGCGAGCTAAAGTGAGAAGGCGAAACATTCCCTGCATAGGGTTGTGCGCTGGGTTTAGGACCCACCACGTAAAAAAAAACACTCCAATGGAAAACCAACACCAGCCTCGGATAAGAGACCCCCCTTTTGATGACGACCATGGCAAACGAAATAAGGACTACGATTTGAGGGCATGCACCTGGAATGTCCGGTCCCTCAATAGGAAGGTGCCGCTGCCCAGCTATTTATGTCCTCGGTAGAGTGAAGGCTGACATCACTGCCGTCTAAGAAATGCGATGGACGGGACAAAAACAGAGACGAGTAGGCCCTTGTGACATTTACTACAGTGGCCATATAAAGGAGCGCAAGTTTGGTGTTGGATTCGTGGTGGGAGAGAGACTCCGTCGCCGAGTACTATCATTCACTCCGGTGAATGAACGTCTAGCCACAATCCGCATCAAAGCGAGGTTCTTCAACATATCGCTGACTTGCGCCCACGCCCCGACGGAAGAGAAGGACGATGTGACCAAAGATGCCTTTTATGAGTGCTTGGAGCGCACTTATGAAGGCTGCCCCCGCCACGATGTCAAAATCGTGCTTGGTGACTTTAACGCCAGGGTGGGCAAAGAAGGTATATTTAGCACTACGGTCGGTAAATTCAGCCTATACGACGAAACATCCCCAAATGGGTTGAGGCTGATTGACTCCGCCGGGGCCCGAAATATGGTTATCTGTAGTACTAGATTCCAGCATAAGAAGATTCATCAAGCTACCTGGCTGTCTGCGGATCGAAAAACTACCAACCAGATCGATCATGTTGTGATAGACGGAAGACACGTCTCCAGTGTTTTTGATGTGCGTGCGCTCCGAGGTCCTAACATCGACTCGGACCACTATCTTGTTGCAGCTAAGATTCGCACCCGCCTCTGTGCAGCAAAAAACGCACGCCACCAAACACAAGGAAGGTTCGACGTCGAGAAGCTGCAATCACAACAGACAGCCGAACGATTTTCTACTCGGCTTGCACTCCTGCTCTCTGAGAGCACTCGTCAACAACTCGGTATAAGGGAACTGTGGGACGGCATTTCAAACTCCTTACGTACAGCTGCATCCGAAACCATTGGTTTTCGGAAAGTGCAAAAGAACAGCTGGTACGACGAGGAGTGCCGTAGCGCAGCGGAGAGAAAACATGCTGCCTACCTCGCAACGTTACGATCGACCATAACATGTGCGGGATGGGATAGATACCGAGAGTTGAAGAGGGAAGCGAGACGCATTTGTAGACAGAAGAGGAAAGAGGCCGAAATGCGTGAGTATGAAGAGCTTGTCCAACTGGCCGACAGAGGTAATGCTCGAAAATTCTACGAAAAAATGTGGCGGCTAACAGAAGGTTTCAAGACCGGAGCATACTCTTGTATAACCCCCAGAGGTTATCTAGTGACCGATGCCCAGAGAATACTTAAATTATGGAGGGAACACTTCTCCAGCCTGCTGAATGGCAGTGAACGTACAACACCAGGAGAAGGCGAACCCGATTCCCCAATCGATGACGATGGAGCAGACGTACCATTGCCCGATCATGAAGAAGTTCGAAGCAATTGCCCGCCTGAAGAACAACAAAGCGGCGGGTGCTGATGGATTACCGGCCGAGCTATTCAAACACGGCGGCGAAGAACTGATAAGAAGCATGCATCAGCTTCTTTGTAAAATATGGTCGGACGAAGGCATGCCCAACGATTGGAATTTAAGTGTGCTTTGCTCAATCCATAAAAAAGGAGACCCCACAATCTGCGCCAACTACCGTGGGACAAGCCTCCTCAACATCGCATATAAGGTTCTATCGAGCGTATTGTGTGAAAGATTAAAGCCCACCGTCAACAAACTGATTGGACCTTATCAGTGTGGAGACCTGGCAAATCAACAACCGACCAGATATTCACCATGCGCCAAATCTTGGAAAAGACCCGTGAAAGGAGAATCGACACACACCACCTCTTCGTCGATTTTAAAGCTGCTTTCGACAGCACGAAAAGGAGCTGCCTTTATGCCGCGATGTCTGAATTTAGTATCCCCGCAAAACTAATACGGCTGTGTAAGCTGACGTTGAGCAACATCAAAAGCTCCGTCAGAATCGGGAAGGACCTCTCCGAGCAGTTCGATACCAAGCGAGGTTTCAGACAAGACGATTCCCTATCGTGCGACTTTTTCAACCTGCTTTTGAAGAAAATAGTTCGAGCGGCAGAACTAAATAGAGAAGGTACCATCTTCTATAAGAGTGTACAACTGCTGGCGTATGCCGATGATATTGATATCATCGGCCTTAACACCCGCGCCGTTAGTTCTGCTTTCTCCAGACTGGACAAGGAAGCAAAAGAAATGGGTCTGGCAGTGAACGAGGGCAAGACGAAATATCTCTTGTCATCAAACAAACAGTCGTCGCACTCGCGACTTGGCACTCACGTCACTGTTGACAGTCATAACTTTGAAGTTGTAGATAATTTCGTCTATCTTGGAACCAGCGTGAACACCACCAACAATGTCAGCCTAGAAATCCAACGCAGAATAACTCTTGCCAACAGGTGTTACTTCGGACTGAATAGGCAATTGAGAAGCAAAGTCCTCTCTCGACAAACAAAAACCAAACTCTATAAGTCACTCATAATTCCCGTCCTGCTATATGGTGCAGAGTCTTGGACGATGTCAACAACGGATGAGTCGACGTTGCGAGTTTTCGAGAGAAAAATCCTGCGAAAGATTTATGGTCCTTTGCGCGTTAGCCAGGGCGAATACCGCATTCGATGGAACGATGAGCTGTACGAGATATACGAAGTACGTTCAGCGAATTAAAACACAGCGGCTACGCTGGCTAGGTCATGTTGTCCGCATGGACGAAAACACTCCAGCTCTGAAAGTATTCGACGCAGTACCCGCCGGGGGAAGCAGAGGAAGAGGAAGACCTCCACTCCGTTGGAAGGACCAAGTGGAGAAGGACCTGGCTTCGCTTGGAATATCCAATTGGCGCCACGTTGCTAAAAGAAGAAACGACTGGCGCGCTGTTGTTAACTCGGCTATAATTGCGTAAGCGGTGTCTACCCAATTAAGAAGAAGAAAAGCATTAATAGGCTTAAAAAAGTAATAAATTTAAAAAATATGTGTATACTTTAATGTCACTCGTAACATACAAAAGAGTTGCCACATAATAATATATTGATATTTTATAATAATATATATGCTATATATTTAATACAACCAATTAAATAAATATATTTTAATTTAACCAAAAAGTAATTCAACTCTTCAATACAATACACTTTGGCCCAATGGTTTTTGGCAAATTCAACCCTGCGCACATACGTATGTACATATCTGTCTTTTATTTCACATAATTCAAAATATGTTTATTTAATGAAGCTGACTATATAATTTAGTAGAGTGTAATACGCGCGGTTGCAGCATTCGACTTGATTTGGATTTCATTCGCCACAGGCGTAACCAACAGACCAAGAAGCTACTCATGTATGTATGTATATATGTACTCATATAAATAAGCGAAATGCCATGTGTGAGTATGTATGTAAGAACACTTACGATACTTGATTTCGGCACGAATAGCTACGTTTGCGTATTACTTTTCATATTGCGGCTTTACAGACAAGCGCATAATAAGAAAAATTACCCTCAAGGGTCCTAAGCCATTATGGCTACAAATTGAATATAGCTGCTGCTTCTGAGGGTGGAGAATAATTTTTAAATTGCTTATAGGGGTTTGTAGTAAAACAGATAAAATTATGATATCATTTTATTGTAAGAAAAAATTTTAATAATAGAAGTATAAGTGATGAAAATCATATTGTGCAACATTTATTCAGTTAAATTTGTCAATACAAAATCATAATTCATATTTATTCAAGAGAGGATGGCAAGAGATAGTCAGTTTTCCATATTCAAAAGCAAACATTTTTTGTGAAATCCCCAATTTTATACTCATTACGAAGGAGGTTTTCAGATACTTAGCAAAAATTACTATCGCGTTTTATCGGTAGCTTAGTCTGTTTGGGAAATATGAGTGTTTATCGATAAAATTTAATTTCTATGACTTGGGAAACACAATTAATATTACATTAAATAATGAGGTTAGTTTCAGAAGCTAGCATGAACTCGTACACAAAATTATACCAAAACTAATTTCGACCTGAAATAATTAACGATTTTATTCCATTTTTTCCAGATCGAAACCAAACATATTCTGGATAATCATTACTCTACTGAGGGTCATTTATCACAAAGAATTTAATACGTTATTTGAGATGAATCTGACAAATAATGGGTAACTTTCACTTTCTTAATGAGCTTTCTAAAACCCTTGGAACTAACCTGATTCAGGAAGTTTTCTCTCGGATAGATAATTTTCTTGAACCATTCACCACATGTATGTCAGTAACAGTAATGAGATTTTCTTCTTTTATGCTAAATTGTGAATTACGACTTTGATAACCACCTGCTTATAGACAGTATTAAAGCCGAAACTTAAAACTAATAGTCAAAAAATTACATTATTTTCACCAAAACACAACCGCGTAGCTTGCAGAAATTTTTGGATTAAGATAAAAAGTAGTCACAGTATTGGTTAACCAATGTTTTTAGTAGCCATTTATGACTTACATATAATTATTTAGCTTACTTTTTACATGTATTTTCTAACAACGTTTTGACAATTTCAATATTTGTGCAAATTTTTATACCGATAGTACTAGAAAGGTTTAAAACTCTCGACGTTTTTGTTATAGTAAGATGTTTTTTAAATGGTAAGCAGTCTTATTGCTATGTATCGACCCTCTTTATTTTACACACAATTGAAGTATGTTTATGTTAGTATACTAATTTTCCCCATAGAGATTTGAGAACTAATTTTGTGATGATACTTAGTTCTAGAGTAGGTATAATAAACACACGTCCATTCAAATTATTCAATCTCAACTGTCGTAAATCACCCCAAATTACTTTCAAACCCCAAAATTTATAGTGCTTTTTCAGCAAATCACTAACAGTTAAATAATTTATTTTGAATTAAGCTACGTTTTTCTACTCTCTACAGATTTATAGCACCAACATTCGTTGAACTTTCGATTTGTTCTACGCATTCGTATTCCCTAAAATTTTTTACACACAACTTTCTAAATCTACTTAACTCGTGAAATTTACTATAATAAAATACAATTAATTATAGCTCATCCATTTTATCACAGCAAGACTTAATATACCATGAAAACACATCAGCTGCCCTTCAATGGTTGTCTATTTTAAAATTAAGTATAACCAAAGACTAATTTTGGTGTAAAAAGAGTTATGTATATAATAATTTTCATTACTTTTATCATAATATTATACATTTATACATTTACTCAACTTACCTCAAAACCCAAAACTTATTCCGCCCTTTTTATTGCCCGGGGTCACATGCTCATTAGTTTGGCTTATTAATTTTATGACTTTCGTTTGGATGCCCAAATAGCATGTTTTTTGAATAAGAGGAAAAGAAAATGTGGTCAAAACATGATTGCAGAAATTAACCAAATATACATGCTTTGAACGTATGTACCATATACATACATATGTATGTACAAGTTAATTGATGCATGCATAGAGGCAGCTATTGATTCCCACTGAGCATTTACCCAGCTAAGCAATTTGACATGATATGAACTCCGAAAATAAATTATTCGCATATTTTCATTAATTAAGCGTATCCACTGTTCAAATTCTGTTGTTGTTGTTGATATTTGCATTGTTCGCTTCATATCTCTGTGTTGCTTCATTTAGGTCAGTAGGGGCGTATGCGTAATGCCTAATTGGCTACGAAAATACGAATAATTAATTATGATTTAATTAGGCAGCATTTAAGTTGTAAGTAATTGAAAATTTTTGTAGAAAACTGTTTTGAAATCTTCGCAGTATTAAAATGAAATCAAAGGAGGGACATGAATATTTGAAGCTAATAGATTTTAAAATAATTATATAAAATGAGTAATAATTCTTTAAATTTAATTATTTTTTTTTACAGAAATGCATAAAATGAGAAGGAAATCAAAAAAATTTTATTAATATATTATTTATACCGAAATTTACAAAGGGACTGACAGAAGATTCAGGGCGAGGCGAAATGCCTTAAGTACAAGCAAGATCGCTAAGAGCCACTTAGGAAAACTTTTAACTCTAGCAATCTCGAAAGGGCTGTCGGACTCTTAAGGGAGTACTCTCATGTGAACGCATGCATTTTACCACTTCTTAGGAAATTTTTTTTTTATTCCACAACAACAAAATTCAATAATTTTAATTTTTTAATATACAAAGTCTGTCGCAAAAGAAACAGAACTTTTTAAATATAACTGTTTCTGGTGGCGTCACCTATTGGTGGGTATATGAAATACAAAGTTTGATCTCTTGATGATATTTCGTAAAAATTTTAAGACAATTGGATAACTACAATCGATGATATCGATCAAAAAGTGACTGTGGCTTTTGGTCATCGGTCGTAAAATGCATTTTGAACAAAGAGCAAATATTAAATTTTGTATTAAACTTGGGAAAACGTTTACGGAAACATTTCAAATGATGAAAAAAGTTTATGGTGATCAATGCCTATCCCGTAGTAATGTGCATGAGTGGTTTAAGCGATTCCAAGAAGGTCGTGAGGACCTCTGTGACGATCAGAAGTCGGGTCGTCTAAAATCAGTGATCAAAAATAAAAAATGCTGATTTGTTTTTACGATTCCGAGGGTATTGTACACCGAGAGTTCGTCCCACCTGGCCAAACGATTAATGCTGTGTTTTACCTTGGTGTTATGAAGCGTCTTTTTTCACGCATTCGTCGTGCTCGACCACGATATCGTGAGGCAGGGTCCTGGCGCCTGTTGCACGATAATGCGCCGTGACATCGGTCGACGCTTGTCACTGATTTTTTGACAAAAAACTCCATATTAACCATTAATCACTTACAGTACTCACCTGATCTGGCACCCTGTGATTCTTACCTATTTGGAAAGCTTCATTTGCCCATGAAAGGACACTGATTTCAGGACATTGCAGCTATCCAAAAGGCGACGACCGATATTCTCAAGAGCATTCCGAAAAATGACCTTAAACACTCATTTGAAATGCTAATTGACCGGACTAAACGCTGTATCGAAACACAAGGAAACTACTTTGAATAAAAAAATATAACTTTTGCAAAATATTAATTTTTTGTTGTTTTTTAAACAGTCCTGTTTGTTTTACGACAGACCTCGTATTTTTATTTGTATTTTGAAATGTACAAAGAAAATTTTTTTTTTCGTTTTTTACATTTTTAATATATTTTTTTTTAAATCAAAGTAGTCCCCAACAACAAAAAAAAGTAGTTCACTGGTCATGATGATAGCGGCTGTTCATGTTGTCTGAAATAAAAAAATCGAATGGACTATTATTCAGTACTTCTGCGGCTATCGTCCCTACTAAATATAATCAATTTCATAAAAAAAAAGTGAGTGTGCTTATGACCGCACGACTGAAGTAAAACTTCTTTCGCTCTATCTATATGTATATATATATGAATGTGTGTGTACAAAATATACATGTATGCACATATAAATATATTAATTTCCTACAAATATTTAAATTTATTTTACAAAACATACCTCTCGCACAGAGATCATAAACAAATTTTTTATGTTCTTGTCTCACATGCCCAAGAATATGAAGAGACATAAATATGTATATGCTCCTTATGATGCTCCCAACAACAGCATTGTGATATTTTCATGCTTCAATTTTTCTTTCAACTTGGGAATCGCAATGTATGCAAATATACATATATGCTTTTGCGTTTTGCCGTCGGCAATTCAATATTGACGTGTTAACATAATTATGATTTGAGTATAATTTTGTATGAATGCATGCATAGTAATATTTATAGTCAATTTGGACTTGCATATCTAATAATTTTATTTAATTTTTACATAATATACTATACTAATAAATATTTTTGTGTTATATTATATTTCCTACTAATAGAAATTAAATTGATCACAACTATATATACAAGGCATTTATGAGTTTGATGGAATACCCTTATTGTAGGTCGGAATTCGCCTCGCAATTTTAACATTTTTTGCAATTCTCTCACATATTCTAACCGAGAATATGAAGAGACAGAAATATATGTATTTACGGCATATGATGACATGGCATATATGCCGAAGCAGAGAATAGGCAGAGACAGAAATACACTCCCAACGAAGAATTTCGTTTATATTTATTTCATTTTGAACAGCGAAAAATGTGTACAAAACACACCTCTCGCACAGAGAACATAAACAAATTTTTTATGCATGTACATATTTACATCTTCTATCATATTAATCTTTTGTCTCTGCACATGCTCATATCATAATCTTATTATGTATACGCATGTGCGCATTCAGAAATTTAAATCATGATTTTATAACTTATCAATATACATAATGTATTACATGCGCGCATTGCATTCATATATATTTATATGTACATACATATGTATATTTGCATACACTTCCGAACAAATAATGCACAAGCATACAAAACATACATATGTATGCGTACACATGTACACATGTACCAGCAATTAGCGTTCGCCTCGCCTGATCACACTTTTCGTAACGCGTTCGTCAGCTTACTCCCCAAGCCAAGCGCGCGTAAAGAAGTTTTACTTCAAAAATGTCGAACTTCAAAAAAAAGTCACGAAAATCTTGTTTTTCCAGTTTTCGTTAAAAATCATTTAAAAAAAAATATGAAAATATTTTCGAAAATAAACAATTCTGGTAGGGGCGATAACTATAAATAAGTAGAAGAACATATGTAAATTTTAAAGCAATCGGTTGAATACTTTTTTTAGGACCATGACAGTTTCAGAAAATGATGATTCGAGAAAAATGCGTTTAGAAACGTAGCAGCTGCAGACTTGTCATGGCGCCTGGTAGACAGTCGCTTACGACACGTCGGCGACTATGAGCTGTAACTTATCAAATACTATGAATTTCGATCTGAATTTTTCACAGCATGTTTTCAATAGGTTTTACTGTCAAAATATAAAAAAAAAAAACAAATCGATTTTTCGAAGTGATTACATGAGAAAGGGGGTATTCTCCTGTAATCATCACCTCACAACCTACTAGTATCACATGCGAGCCGGATCAGCATAAGTAATGACGAAACATGCAGCAAATGCAGAGAGCTGGCATGAGGGAACACCTCCATGCCTGTGTCCAGCACTATCAAGAACTCGTCTTAAGTATCTAGGAGCTTTGAAATTCAAGGAACTAGACGAAGAATAAATCTTAGATATCAGGATTTTCTTAAAGTGTTGATGTCCTTTATGACGAATACTTCAGCTCAAGCTAAACTGCGCAACCATCTAGCATTATTAAGGATCAGTATCTAACCTCATAATTATACACTAATTTATTTATATAAATATAAAAAATTTTCAAATTTGTATTTTTATTAAATTTTGAAAGGAAAATGGTCCATCCGTTGAGTCCAACTTTCGATGACTCGTTCAATCATTTCGACAGGTAACTGACGAATGACACGCGTGCTGTTTTGCTCCAAGCCTTGTTTACAACGCTGAACAAAATTTGGCTCGAAAACGTCGGATCTTCTTGGAACTTTTCAAGAGCCCATGGAGTGAAGCGATGTCGCTGGGGAAGGTCGAGCGCCAAGTTATTCCATATGTCAGTCAGAGTTGCTGTGAACGGCGCCGAATGGATTTTCGACGTTCTTTGTGTACACTCTCAGCAACGGCTGCTATATTTTCTTCACTGCGTACTGGGCCACTATGATCAAAATGAATATTTCAATTAAAATTCTATATAAAACATATCAATTTAAATTTCCAGTTTTGATGTTTTCTATTTAAGTTGTAAATTTAAAAAATACAACATATAATATAATAATAAAAAGAGAATAATGTATATGTTGAAGACAGAAAAAGCATGTTAATAATATTGAATTTCATATTTTTTTTATTTCAGTTTATTTTATTTCAACTTTTTCTCCTTCTTTATTTTATTTTCTTTTGTAATTTATTTAATTTTATTTCACGTCAATTTATTTATTTTTTTTCACTTCACTTTAATGAAATTGCAGTCAGCTTTAATAGAGTAAATTTTAAATTTTACCTCTCTCGCTCTTAATTCATTTAAAATTCTCTACAGTTCCGCAAGTAAACAATTTCATTGAGCCTCATGCAAAATGTATAAGAAAATGCATTAGCAATTCAAAGTAAATACGAAATAGAGTTAAAAACAAAAACACAAAAAGATGTCAATGAGATGGGAGGCGTGGAACAAAGACGACATTTAGTTGACTCATAAAGATTTCAATAACAATTGAGCAACAAATGGCTAGACAACGCTTGATAGCACACAGCCATACAATAACAAAAATAATAAATATAAAAGAAAGATAAAAGATAACAAATGTAAGCAGTATGCGCAAAAACAGTAACAACAGTCATAGAAACTAACTGAGACAATTGTAGTCAAGCGACGGCATATTAAAGTCATTACAAAGGCAAAGGCCAACTGGCGGCACGAACATTCAACATATGAAGAAGGTAGCGGGTGCGCGAAATCTAAGCAAAGGACTTTTTTACGCTTTTATTGTATATGCAAATTTACAGCCACGACATTGGCAAACTATCAGAAAAAAGGCTAAGAGATGAAGGATATGCGAAAATACATTCAACTAGGAGCATGTGTGTTTACTTTTATGAAACATACTTTTATTGGTTCTAAAATATAAAATGATATATAATAAAAATATGAATACAAAATATAATTAAATATTTTTCACCATAAACACCAATTTTATAACAATGCTGTCATACTGCCAAGCCATAGAAAAAACTACTCCTCAACTCCATGCGTATGCGTAACAAAAATATGCTATTAATTTCAATATTCTAGATAAAACTGAATGTCCAAACTTGTAGCGTCTTTCAAATAAATTTAAGCGTCTTTATTTTTCGTACAATACTTTATTGTTTGCTCGCTTGTCTTCTTTCGTGCTGCACAAGCGTACTCCTACATACATATTTTTGCATGCCACCCACACGCCTGCGACGCAGTGACGCCAACACCAACAGCTGAGCGGCGACTGAAATTCGATATTTTCCTTATAAAAGTGTGCAACGATTAGCATGTCAAATAACATTTAGTTTTGTGGTGTTAACAGCGAGTTAGCAGCGGAGAGAAAGTGAAAGTGAGAGCAACAGCGCGAGCAGTAGTCGCTCTTGAATTTCACCACTTATTGTGGGATATGCTATTCGAGTGAGAATGCTTAGCGACATTGAGTGATAAAAGGTCTGCATGTGTGGTCAAGGTAAGTGGTAAATATATAAAGAAACAGACGTCGTTATCAGAGCTGTATTAAAACGGGATTTTATGGTAGAAGAAGGAATTTTGCTTAAAAATAATGTAAAAATGCTTTGCAACATTAAGGTATTTTTTTTTAATTTTCTTCTTCGATTTATCTCATTTTATTTATATTAATCTATTCTATTTTATTATTTTTTTTTTATAATTTTATTTGTCTGCTAACTGTTTATTTTCAATGTATAGAATTCTTCATTTCACCAACATTGTCGATTCAGGTTGACACCTCTTGGGAAAAGTCAAGCTGAAAATAATGCAAATTGGGAGCAAAAGCGTCTTATGCTTATATGAAATAGCGTATATGGCGGAGGAACGCGGAATTTTGTTTTAAACTTTTTAATTGATTTCTTAGTTTTATCTTACATGAAACTATAATATAATTTCTATATTCAGGCGGGAAAGCGGCTGTCGTTTCTATTAGTTGATAGTCACTCTGCTTTTTGCAGAGATCAAATAGAGTTGCCGACAGTCAACTTCGATTTATAAAGAATATTTAAGAATCTCCATAATCGAGTGGGCGTCTACAACGCAAAATTTCATTTTAAAGTTTAACAAGTAAGGAAGGGCTAAGTTCGGGTGCAACCGAACATTTTATACTCTTGCAACTTACAAAAATCAAAGCCGGGGAAATACTTTAAGCTGTAAAACCAATCATATAGAGTAAACAACCGGATGTTCGAAAATCCGGTAGGGGCTAGGACAAGTTTTCGCTCAAACTTAATTATTTTAGGCACAAAGATACACTGTTATGTGTAAAACACGCTCTCTCACTTTCCTTGAGACAACTCACACAGTGTACGGAAGTTCGAAAATCTTTATTTTAAGTATATGGGGTCTAAGGGAAGTATTGGTCCGATTCAACCCGTTTTTGACACACAAAAAGGAAGAGGAAAGATTATCCCTTAATTTCAGTTATATATGTCACACCCTGACCGACATTTTCGATCAAAAGTCAACTATAGGCACCGGGGTAGAATCATCAGACCGTACTTCTTTCAAAATGAAGCTGATGACAACGTTACTGTCAATGGAGAGCGGTATACATATGTAGATCAATGATAACCGACTTTTTATGGCCGCAATTGGAAGACGTTGATCTTGACAACATCTGATCCCAACAAGACGGGCTATGTCCCACGCAAAACATGCAATCACCGAATTAATGCAAGAAAAGTTTGAAGATTTGATTATTTCAAGAATGTTGATCGAAGGTCCTCCAAGAAGTCACGATTCAACACCATTAGACTACTTTTTGTACTTTAGGGTCCTAAAAATGTTATTTATTTGACGTAAGATACCTATACAATACGCGCTTGAGTCAGTTAGCTACAACCCCTAAAGTTTTTAGCGAAACTGCATTTTTCAAAGTGATCGTCCGTTGGTACCCGAAGACTATCGAATAATTTTTTACAAATATTTATTAACAATTTGCTATACAATTTTGGAACTACTTTTTACAACTTTCAAAAAAAATGCATATTTTTAAGAAAAACATATGCCATATATATTGTACAAAGTATTTCCCGCCTGAAGCTGTAACATTTCTCATCTTTCTGGCAATTTGTTGGCTCCATCCGAAAAGAATACCTTGCTCTGATGTGAACCGTATTCTATTAAGGACATCAGCATCGAACAGAACAGGTTGTAGTCAGAAGAGACAAAGTCTCAAAATTTTGAGGCAAAACTTTCCAGCCGTTGATCTGGCAAATAGAGGCCGAGCGTTATGTATTATATATGACGAATGCCTAGTAGTATTTTCGACAATCACACGCATCAATTTGAAGAGCTGTTGTTGACAGCGTTTCCCATTAATAGTTTCACCAGATTTTAGGAACTCATAAAACAGCACACTCTTTGATCCTGCTACACACAAAGCATCACCTTGGCGTCAGGATATTCGGCTTTGCCGTTGATTTGGTTGGTTGGCCGGGTCTCATATATGACGTTTTGTATTTAAGGTTGTCGTAATGTATCCATTTTTCATCCCCAGCTACTAATCGATGCAAAAACAACTTCTTTTTGTAACGTTCAAGCAACTTGAAAAATTGTTTTTCAACGTCTCTTGGCTTCAATTAAATTTCCTTGTTGAAACGTTTTAAAATAACTGCTTGAAATGAAGATTATGCGAGCTCTTCTTATGCTTGGCAAAAACCTTCATCAAGTAGTGCTTCCAGCTCTTCTTCAAATTTTTTTGATCGGCCAGGACGTTGTTTGGCTTCCAGCCCAAAATCAATACTTTTAAATCGTGCAAACCACTTCTGGCACGTTCACTCAACTAGTATAAATTCACCATAAGTTTCAACCAAAATTCGATGACTTTCTGCTGAGGTTTTCTTCATATGAATGTAATAAAGAAGAACTTCCCACAAAATAACTTTTCAAGCGCAAAATTGTACCTATTTGAGTTATGTTTACGCTTCAAATTGTGCCCAAAAAATAAGGTGACATTGTATTTATTTTGAAAATTCTTTATTTATTCTTCCAAATCAATTTCATCCCCTTCAAAGTAATCCCCTCCCGATGCAATGCACTTATGCCAACGGATTTTCCAATCTTCGAAACACTGGTTGTAGTCGCTTTCCGGAATGGCTTTCAGTTCCGTCTTGGCTGCGGCTTGAATCTCTTCTATCGTATAAAAACGGTGTCCCCGGAGCGGTCTTTTGAGCTTGGTGAACAGCCAGAAGTCGCACGGCGCCAGATCAGGTGAATACGGTGGTTGCGGAACGATATGGGTTGAGTTTTTGGCGAAATGATCACGAATTACGAGGGCAGTATGGGATGGTGCATTATCGTGGTGTAAAAACCAAGAATTGTCTTTCCACAATTCCGGCCTTTTTAGGCGGATAGCGTTACGCAAACGACGCAAAACGTTCAAATAATATTCCTTGTTGACTGTTTGACCGGTTGGAAAGAATTCATAATGCACAACACCACGATAATCGAAGAAAACAGTCAACATGACCTTGATTTTTGAGCGACTTTGGCGCGATTTTTTTGGTCTCGGCTCTCTTTTGGAACGATATTCGCTCGATTGATCGGTTGTTTCGGGGTCGTAAGCATAGATCCAAGTCTCATCGCCAGTTATAATGCGTTTCATGACACCCTGGTAGTCGGAAAGCATCGTTTCACACACTTCAGCGCGACGCCTTTTTTCCCAAAAATTCAATGTTTTCGGTACCAGTCGAGATTTGACCCGTTGAGGCCCAAAACATCCTTCAGAATGGTATACGCTGAGCCTTTCGATATGCCATCTACATCAGCAAGGTCTCTAATTGTTATTCGACGGTTTTTCAACACCAAATCTTTGATTTTTTGAACGTGAGCTTCGTCGGTTGAGGTTGATGGTCGCCCTGGACGCTCTTCGTCTTCGACACGTTCACGGCCGGCTTGGAACTCACTATACCACTTGTAAACATTTTTTTTTAGACATAGCCTTATCACCAAAGGCTTTCTGCACCATTATCAACGTATCCGCAGCAGAAAATTGATTCCGTAAAAAAATTTAATGCAAATTCTTTGCTCAACAAATTTCGACATCGCAAAAAACGAAAAACTCACTTTTAACAGCTCACAAAACGAGACGTATCTCAAACACTAATGAATATTTTGACATGTAATTTGACATAAATGTGACTGACAGTACTACCAACCTAAAAAAAAATAATTCGCCAAATCCTTCGACGCGGGCAGTTTAAATTCAAATGTCCTTATTTTTCGGGCACAGCACAATGGCAGTAGCTTTCCTACGCATGTTCGCAATATTGAAACAATGGATTAAAAATGAAATTACGTCAATATTAACCCAATATTTTATCATAAATATTTTGAAGTTACTACATACATACGTATATTCCTAACTTTCAATTGTCTTACTTGCAATATGTTGAGTATTTAGTAAGCAATATTATCAAACTCTTTTACAATAAGACGTTGGAAAATTTTATTTTTTTACAAAGTAACACAAAGTAAGTAAAGCGCTATAAACTTAGTTACACATTAGAGTTCGTTGCAGCTTTCCCACACAAAAACGCGCACGCATACAAAATTCGACAAAACGAAATCAAGCTAAAAGCACAAATCACCAAAGGAAACGATTTTTTTTTTATAAAATTCATAGAAAATGTAATACACTTCAGAGTAAAGCGCAATAACTGTAATCTCGACGAAGGAAAATGCAGTCGGAACTTAGTGAATGCACACAGGCAAACATGCATGCACATACATACATATATACAAGTGTATACATCAGCATACAGTAAATGTCAAGCAAAGCCCGCACAAATCCTTCATTGGTTTCGCTTTCTCTTTAGTTGTTTTTGTAAGAAAAAACGTAATCTTAGAGGTTACACAATAATTTTATAAATCTATACAAAGCGCTGGCACACACGTACACGGCTTTAAAATTAAGCAGCAGTGGCAACTCATGCATACAAACTCACGCACAAATAAGCGGCTTCCTTCCGCTTGCAGGCACTTCACTCTAAACAAAACAGAGCAGCATTGCAAATTTGAGCTCCCTTCGCTCTCTCCCTCACTCTGGGGCATGGAAACAAAGCAACGGAAGTTGGCTGTGACACAGCAATAAAAGCAACACTGTCGTAAATGTAGCGGAGACGCCGCCGACGGCGCATACAAATAAATAGGTTTATTGTGCAATTGCATTTTTGAGCTCCTAAAAGTATGCTTTTCTGTGAAAAAGCATGCGTTTGATACCTAAGAAAACGCATACATTGCTGCAAAGCTGGCGGCCAACCCGCCTCGAGGTCTGGCTGGCAGACTGCTGACACGCTAAGCCGCATTTGCGAGTGTTGGGCCCGCCGCGCCGTATTGCTTGCAGCGTTTTGTGGCTTTTACTTCGACTTGCACATACTTTGCGCGCAAGTTAAGTTCTTTGTATGTGTATGTATGTAAGTGTGAATATATATGTGTGTGTCTATGGCTTTGTGCATACGTTTATCGTGCACTCATGCTTGCGTATGAGATTGCTCTCAAGCACTTTCCGTTTGCTTCTACTGCTTTGTTGCTACACTTTTGTTGCATACTTTTGCGCTGCACGCAGTCTCGTCGCTCTGCATTATTTTTATGACTCAGCATTGGGGTTGCAACCCTTGCAACTGTTGCTTAATACAATTTGTCTGTACGTTTTTTATACATACTTATGTAAATTGTAAATGCTTATTAAAAGAAGGGGGGACATGTCAAAAATATTACTGATATAACGAACAATGTCTTCGTTTATGCAAAAAATGGCGTTGCAAACAAGGATGAAATTTGGGAATGGGAGTACTTCTTTTTATTTGCCGCAATTTGTATTGTTATATGTTTGCGCTAAGAAGTATGCTATATTTTGTAATACGCATTTGAACAACCACTCAGCCATTGAGAGCTAATGGATAGTATGATGAATTTCTTTTGCCTTTTGGTTATAGAGCGAGCAAATTGACGAGTTAAAGCTTAAGGTTTCTGTGAAATTATTTAAAGATATTGAAGCACAAAAGTATGCAATATACTTGTAGCTCTGTCTAAAATGACCTTTTGAATAAAGCGTTTCTTCGTCAAAAAATATGTTTTTTTAACATCGACGTGAGTACATTTTATTCAGTTCACTTAAATAAAAATTATATGATGTGCTTGTCGGATTTTAGAAAATCATTTGGAAAATTGAAAATATATGTTGAGCGGATTTCATTCGCGACCTCTAGGCAAACGTTTGTATCCGAATCATAGCCATAGCGCCCGATATACTTGAGGAGATAATGGAAGGTAATAAAAAAGGCAGAAAAAGGCTAATGTAATAAGGGCAGTCACGTGACACCGATTTAGTTTACAAAAAAAAACATCTCATAAATATAACAACGGTTCTGTATTTTTGAATTAATATACATTTCTTTATTGGCGTAGACACCGATTTAGCGGTTATAGTCGAGTTTACAACAACGCGCCAGTCGCTCTTCCTTTTCGCTGTTTGGAGCCAATTCAAGATTTCAAGTGTAGCCAGGTTCTTCTCCATTTCTTTCCAATGGAGTGGAGGTCTTCCTCCTCCTCTGCTTCCCCCGGCGGGTATTGCGTCAAATACCTTCAGAACTGGAGTGTTTTCGTCCATACGCACGACATGACCTAGTCAGCGCAGCCGCTGTTTCTAAATTCGTCGAACTATGTCAATGTCTTCGTATATCTCGTACAGCTCATCGTTCTATTGACTACGATATTCATCGTTGCCAATGTGCAAAGTACCATAAATCTTCCGCAGAACCTTTCTCTCGAAAACTCGTAACGTCGACTCATCAAATGTTGTCATCGTCAATGCCTCTGCACCATATTGCAGTACTGGAATGATGTGTGACCTGTATAGTTTAGGTCTTTGTTCGTCAAGAGAGGACTTTACTTCTCAATTGCCTATTCAGTCCAAAGTAGCACCTGTTGGCCAGAGTTATTCTGCTTTGGATTTCGATGCTGCCGTGTTTTTTGGTATTAATGCTGGTTCCAAGGAAAACAAAATTATCTACGACTTCGTAGTTATGACTGTTAACAGTGACATGGGAGTCAAGTCGCGAGTGCGACGACTATTTGTTTGATGACAGAAGATATACACGACACTGCTTATCGTATCAGCCTTGTCCGAAAACCAATGGTTTCGGTTGCAGCTGTAAATAAGGAGTTTGAAATGCCGTCCCACAGTTCATTTATAACGAGTCGCTGGTAAGTACTCTCAGAGAGCAGGAGTGTAAGTCGAGTAGAAAATCGTTTGGCTGTCTGTTGTGATTTCAGCTTCGTCGACGACGAAACCTCTTTGTGTTTAGAGCGTAGGCACGTCTAAAACACTGGAGACGTGTCTTCCGTCTACCACAACATGATTGATCTGGTTGGTGGCTTTTCCATCTGGAGACAGCCAGAGAGCTTGATGAGTTTTCCGATACTAGAATCTAGTACTACAGATAACCACATTTCGGGCCCCCGCGAAGTCGATCAGCTTTAACCCATTTGGGAAGTTTTCATCATGAAGGCTGAATTAACCAACTGTTGTGCCAAAGATACCCTCCTTGCCCACCCTGGTGTTAAAGTCGCCAAGCACGATTTTCCTTCTTTCCGTCGCGGCGTGGCCGCAAATCAGCGATATATTGCAGAACTTCGCTTTGATGCAGATTGTGACTAGACGTTCATCCACGAGGGTGAATGCCAGGACTCGGCGAAAGGTCTCTCTTCCACTACGAATCCCATACCGAATTTGCGGTCCTTTATGTGGCTTCTGTAGTAAATACCACAAGGACCTACTTGTCTTACCGACGGCGGTGATGTCAGCCTCAACTCTTACGAGGACATCCACCAGCTGGGCAGCGGCACCGTCCCCATTAACGGACCGGACATTCCAGGTGCTTAAATCGTAATTCTTAATGTGTCTGCAGTGGTCGTCATTATAAGGGGATCTCTAATCTTTCCTTTTCGTTGGGGGCGTTTTTTACGTGGCGGGTCCCAAACTTAGCCCACAACTCTGGGGAGAAGTAGGAACGTTTTGCCCTCTCACTTTAGCTCGTCTTCAAACGAATGTTCTTTGGCTACCCAGTGGATACTTGGTCTGCTTAAGCCATAGTCTGGCCACTTCCAAGTGAATGGCGCTCAGAGAACTTTCTCCACTTGCGTGAACTTCTCCTCATGACATTTATCTCGGTATTCTGCTTGTCACGATTGTCTCACGTCTCTAATTGTCACAATCGTAATTTAGTGTGTGGTAGTAGTATAGAAGTATACTGTATAGTAGTATACTGTATCTGCCAGAATACCAAAATGAGACTCCTGACTAACAGAGTCACTAAATTACGATTGTGATAATTAGAGACGTGAGACAATCGTGACAAGCAGAATACCGATATTAATAATAGAAAAAGAGTAACAAAAGTGTGGTCTCAAATTGCAGCGACTCTTCACCTTTAATCTATACTTAACAAACACATATTGCAGAACACAAAAATTTTTATTTCGAAATCTTTTTTTAATTTATTTATTGCCCAAGTTTTTATGGAAATATGAACCGCTTATGATATGAATTATACATACAACAATGCTCATAAAAACGATATGTGAAATTGCAAAACTTTTTAATCTCAAAAACTGTATTGCTTGCAACTTTTTTGTTTCAACCACCATCTTGTTGCAACATATTGCTCAAAAAGCACAGCAGCACTTTTGAAATAAAACGGGATGAGTTTTATATTGAAACTACAAATAAAAGTGGCCAACAGCTGAGCCAAAGTTTCAAAGTTAAGTGCACAACTCGGCTATGCATTTACAAATGTCAACGCTGACACAATTCACTTAAGTGCATTTTTTATCATAAAAGCAATTTACACAGACGCATACTTTAGTAATAGTGTACAAACAAAATTAATTTTTTTTGTATTTCATTTAAACTGAGCATATTTTCAGGCAACCTGGGCACGCTTTAATTTTAAAATTTGGCACATTTTCATTTCATTTTATATACAGTTTAATATGCTTTAATAATAAGGCAATTAATTTCAAGCGGCGTCGCATATAATGTATGTATTTGCGGTTTGACTGTTTCACCTTCACCATAACCACAAATGCGCCGGCGAATATGCTAATGGCTTGCGAACGATTTATGCTAAATGAACTAGCTTTATACGATGCTACAAAGTTGCTTTAATTACTGGCTACTTTTTTGTTAATTAATAATAATTACACTTTTTTATGGTTTCGAATTTTTTTACGAGTTCCAGCTCGTTGATGCGCACAGTAACAGTAACTGACAGTTTATTAACAGTACTGGAAAAAATACTAAAGTCTAATTTAATATTTTTAAATTTCGCTCCGAAAAAATCCCATCAACAACCTATTAAAGCGTTCAGAGGAAAATATAACGGTTTTTTTGCGGACTTAATTGCTTGGTAAATTATGCAATCATTTGAGAGCAAAGTTGAAATTAATAGTTTGAATTTTTTCAATCGCTTATTTAGTATGCATATTATGCTTACTTCCTTGACTCTATCATTCTTCATTCGTCAAATCTTGAAAGCTTTCGAATTGGTTGTTCATCTCATTTAAGTTTTTCATTCAATGCAGTTAAATAACAGAAATCAAAATTTTCAGTTCCTTTCGACCATTTTTACTAACTGGACGAAGGAGTATAGACTTGAGCTTAATATTGAAGTCGATGGTGTAAAAATTCCGACTGTAAATAATCCTAAGATTTTAGGTGTAACTTTCGATAGTCTATGCTCCTTCACTCCCCATACGACCGCGATTATTGCCAAGGTACAGAGCCGCAACAAAATCTTCAAGTCGTTAGCCGGCAGCACATGAGGAAAAGACAAAGAAAGCGGGCCGGTCCTCAACTACGCAACACCCATATGGTCGCCTGTATGCAGTGGTACGCAGCTGAGGAAACTCCAGACCTGCCAGAATACTGCACTCCGGACCACGACGGGATGCCTTTTGATGTCTCCTATCGAAAAACATCTACATCTTATGCTCCCAGTTAAAGAACCGAGAGAGCATAATATCGGCGGGCCGGTCCTCAACTATGCAACACTCAGTTCCTGCTGGAAACTCCAGATGAATTTTCGACCAGAAATCATCGAACATCTCCCAGTTAAGGTGCATAATGAACTCCTCTACAAGCAGTTCCTGCTGGGATGTTTTCGCAGAAATCATCCTTGCAGCCATCTGCTTGTAGCGGAACCGCCTCCTAAGAGCATCAAAAGGTCCTTCCTCGACTACGTCGACGACGTCGTACAGTACGCCGACCGGACTTCGGACGCAACTGACTTCCGACAGGTACTGACCGCCATTCACAGTGGAGCCATTAACACCTTCACCGACTCCCTTCCCGTGAATGGCGTTCTTGGAGTCAAACCACCACCCATCGCAGACGAAGAGCTCGAGTTGCCGCGAGAAACGCGAGTGACCCTAGCGCAGCTTCGTTCTGGATACTGTAGCAAGTTAACCTCCTACCTATCCAGAATCGACCCAGACATACCCAACGTATGTCCTGCACGCAACGAGTCTCCGCATGACACTGACCACCTCTTTGCATGCCCTACCAACCCCACTCATCTAACACCCCTTTCCCTTTGGTCCGACCCCGTCGAAACAGCACGTTTCCTGGGCCTCCCGTTAGATGACGTCGATGACAACATAGATAACCCTTACCATCCTAACGGGGACTGATAAACCGTTAAAACAACAACAACAGAGGACTTTTCAGAGAGGGTCCCACACTAAACACCGTTTCGAAAGACATCGAGTTATTAGACAAAACCTAATTTACAAAAGAGAATGAAATAATAAAAAAAAGAGATGCTATTGGTATTGGTGCTCTACTTGGAACCTACTGGGAACACACTATTGGAAATATGGAAGATACAAATGTCAAGTACTGTTATTAAACTCTCGCAACAAAGTTGCTAAGGAGAGTATTATAGTTTTGTTCACATAACGGTTGTTTGTAAGTCCTAAAACTAAAAGAGTTAGATATAGGGTTATATATACCAAAGTGATCAGGGCGACGAGTAGAGTTGAAATCCGGATGTCTGTCTGTCCGCCGTCCGTCTGTCCGTCCGTCCGTCCGTGCAAGCTGTAACTTGAGAAAAAACTGAAATATTATGATGAAACTTGGTACACGTATTTCTTGGCTCCATAAGAAGGTTAAGTTCGAAGATGGGCAAAATCGGCCAACTGCCACGCCCACAAAACGGCGAAAACCGAAAACCTATAAAGTGTCATAACTAAGCCATAAATAAAGATATTAAAGTGAAATTTGGCACAAAGGATCGCATTAGGGAGGGGCATATTTGGACGTAATTTTTTTGGAAAAGTGGGCGTGGCCCCGCCCCCTTCTAAGTTTTTTGTACATATCTCGGAAACTACTATAGCTATGTCAACCAAACTCTACAGAGTCGTTTCCTTCAGGCATTTCCATATACAGTTCAAAAATGGAAGAAATCGGATAATAACCACGCCCACCTCCCATATAAAGGTTATGTTGAAAATAACTAAAAGTGCGTTAACCGACTGACAAAAAACGTCAGAAACACTAAATTTTATGGAAGAAATGGCAGAAGGAAGCTGCATCCAGGCTTTTTTTAAAAATTGAAAATGAGCGTGGCCTCGCCCACTTATGGACCAAAAACCATATCTCAGGAACTACTCTACCGATTTCAATTCGGTAAATAATATTTTCTTGCCACCATGATGACATGTACGAAATATGGGTGAAATCGGTTCACAACCACGCCTTCTTCCAATATAACGCTATTTTGAATTCCATGATGCCTTCTCTATATAATATATACATAAGGAACCAATGATGATAGCGGAATAAAACTTTACACAAATACGGTATTTGAAAAATATGTAAATGACGGATAATGAAATCTCGATTATCACTTTATCATGCGAGAGTATAAAATGTTCGATGACACCCGAACTTAGCCCTTCCTTACTTGTTATTATTAATATCACGTTTCATCTTCTCTGTCAAACCATTTCGATGAAGATGTCCGATATGCTTTTTATAGGCATCCAAATGCTCTGTGTCGGATCTGCGATAGGGCTGGGCATTCACAGAGAAAGTGGAAAATTGTTTCCCCCCTCTAGCCTCGGCAGATGTAGTTGTAGGGCATTCCCATTTTGGACGCATGTTCTCCAAATGACCAGTGCACAGTTATAGTAGCATTTAGTCTGTATATACTTTTCCTGGACCTATTTAATAAGTCGCTAGTTCTTTTCTTGTCGTATGTTGGCCATAACTGTTTAGTTATATTGCATTTTGTTATATTTTGAGCTCTCTCTCCTGATCGACCCTAGCGGACTTGGTATTAGCTCTGCTTTAGCAAAGCTTCTGCCTTGCCAACTCGACTGCTTTTTCGTTAACGAAAATGTTGCTATGACCAGGAACCCAGATCAAGTCTACGTGGAGTTTGTCTTTTAGTGAGCTCAGTGTTTTCTTGCAGTTAAGGACTATGCTGGAATTAGTCATGGGCAACGACAAGGCCAGGAGAGCCGCCGTATATATTGCTGCTTTATGTATCCTCTCGTAACTATTCAATAGAGCTTCAAAGGCCTTCTCTATGCCCAGTACTTCCGCTTGGAAGATGCTAGCCGAGTTCGGTAGACGGATAAAGAGAGAAAAGTCCAGATCATCGGAATATACTCCCGTACCTACTCCGCAGTCCATTTTGGAACCGTCGGTATAGACTGAGATGCTATCTTCCTCTCCTATTATGCCCCTACTCCATACTCGTCTAGAGGGTATCCTCACCTGGAAGTGTGTCAATTTAAATCCAACATTGGGGGAATGTAGTCTGATATATTAACATTGAGCTGGTTTAGGATATCACTATGTACATAGTTCTTCTGATTCCAACCACCCAATTCTTTTATTCTTATTGCAGAACATGCTGCTAGTTTGTGTATAAAGATGTCTGTAGGTAGTTGATGCAGGACCACATTAAGCGCGTCAGTCGGACATGGCTTGATTGCACCAGTAACACCTGTACACGCAGCGCTTTGTATTCCATTTAATTTTCTGATGTTGCATTGTTTCTTCAGCGCTGGCCACTACCAGTGCTCCATATATAAGTATAGATCTTATGACAGCCGTATACATCCACATGATTATAATAGGTTTAAAGCCCCAATTTTTGCTGACGATTCTCTTGCAAGTGTAGTGAGCCATATAATCTCTATTTATTCTTTTTTCTATATTTATTTTCTAGGACAGGTTGGTGTCAATCTCCAGTTACAAATATTTAGCTGAGGGCGATAGAGAGAGTGTTGTACCGTTTAGTACGGGAAGTTGAAACTGGGGGATATTGGTTTTGCTTGTGAATAGCATCATTTCTGTTTTATTAGGGTTAACACCTAGCCCATACGTTTAACCTGCGTAGTGCTCTTTCCATAATCTCACTGACTGTTGAAGGAAACATGCCTGATACCAACAATTCTACATTGTCTACGTATGTTACTGCTTTCACCCCACCACCGTTTAGTTGGAGTAGTATTTCGTACAACGCTACAAGCCACAGAAGCGGGGAGAAGACCCCTCCCTGAGAAGCCCCTCTACTTACGTGACTTGTTTGTGTTGCAGCGCCGTTTGATACTATAATCTTCCTATTCTTAAGCATCGATTGTATCCATCTGCACACCGTGTCGTCTAAGCCGCCATATGTCAGAGAATTAATGATCGTGCTTACTTCTACATTATTTAAAAGCTAACGCTATATCAAGAAATGCAGCCATGGTGTATTGTTTGTATTGTAGTGCTTTTCAGTTTCGGTTTATCGGACCTTTATGTATGCATGTTGGGATTTCGATATCCGCCATGATTGTTATTATATGTAAGTCCATTAGTCTTCTAGTACCTTCAGTATAAAGGATGTGAGGCTTATAGGTCTAAAACACCACTTTTATTCTTTTACTTCTCGGCGTATTTATTTTTCCTTTTGTCTACATACTATCAGACCTAGGTAGTCAACTGTGTTTGCCAGTGGTTCTGGTTGAACCTCTGTTGTCGCCATTTGCTGACTCCCAGGGAAATGCGTTTTAATAAGTACCTCCAGAGATTTTTCTGCAGAAGAGTTCCAAGCATTTCCTTCAGTATTGGTGTGCTCTTTAGATAGCATCTACTCAACCTTACGGTTTTTCTGCAACTTTCTATCGATGTGCAGAAAGATCGCTATGAGTCCGTTTTAGCTTTCCTGACTCCTTTTTCCACAACGAGACTGTCTGTGTCTGTTGATAACGTGAGGTCCAGTACTTCCTCCCAACCCGGAAACCTTTCAAAGCTTTGGGAAAAAGGTGTGCCTTGCGTTAGCATTACACCCTATTTGGACATCTTCCCTTTTGTTGTTCTCGATGGGTTCAATGAGTGGTGCCGGTGGTATGTCCATGTCATGACTCATGTAGGCTGAGACCAAGAAGAAATTGCTCTTCTTTTGCTCCACCTTTACCACCGTGACATCTACTGTGCTGTAATTAGGACAAAGGAATGCATTTATACCTTTATTAATAAGAATACATGCCCTTGATTTACCTTCGTTACGAGTGTAAAAAATGTTACAGTTAATGCAGGTGGGTACCTTTTAAAAACATGTGAACTTGTCTAGTTAAGTTGATAAGATAACACCTAAAAGGGATTTAAGAAAGTTTTACAATTTAAAGTAATATTAACACAAATGTTAAGACAAAGAAAATAAATTCTATGAAATTTTATAATGACTTAATTATTACAAAATGATATTAAATAAAAAGATAATATAGATATTTTGAATTGAATGGGCATCTTTGTTTGCATCCACTTGTTTAAAAAAAACTACTCACGACAAATCAAAATGTTTTATGATATGATATGTATATATGTATGATTAACTTATGATATCAAATTTGAATAACTTACCTCTTTAAAACAAAATAAACAGATCGTTGAATCAAAAATATTATACTTAGAATGTCGATATTTTTTTTTTTATAGATTCTTGCCACCTGCTTGCAGGGTAAACTTTCAAATTCATTAATTAGACAAAACTTAGGCAAATTCGCCACACAACTTTGGGTGTCAAAACTCACGAGCCCTGCTAATAACTCCACAGCTTTGCTAGAGCGAGCTTCAGCCTGGCTTTTATTGTTTGCCCTTAACAAACAGTTATTACACAAGTTACAGTGTTGAGTAACAGAATAATAACCTCGCCTTCGGATTAATCGACTCCTACGAGCTTTTTACTGCTATCACGGTGCTGCACCATTGCCACCCACGAAATTTATGTAAGGCTTCAGTCTCCACCTATCTGATTGCACAGCTACTAAAAACACCATTATTATATAATAATTTTAAATATCCTATTTTACTGCACTTTTATGCTTCCTCTCCTCTAGCCTCCACTAAATTGTACACCTCAAAATTACAATTCTGACTCCAACGCTAATGATCGTCACGTAGATGAAACTGCCATCAAAATGCTATTAGAGCAACTATGCATAGCTGAAGAGCGGCGTCATCACTCGCTCGTTTTCATTTTAAACTCGCGCAAAGTTTACAATCAACAGATTGTCGTCGGACATTATCCGAGCAACACAACCACAAACGCAGCCGCAGCACCCCAAGCGTGGCTACGGACACTGCGGCGTTGTTGGTGGAAAGGCGACTAGGGAATTCGAAATATATATATGTAAGTATATTGGCCTACGGCGTGCTTTCTTAACAAGTCACAACTTTCATGTCGATTTAGAGCGTTTATTGCATTTATTGCTGTATAAATGTTCACAACTCGTTGTTCTTTGTGGCGCTGTCCGAGTGAGTATGTTGTAAATTAAAAGGTTTATGCATGTCGTTGTTGTGTTTAAGAGTGTTTAAGAGGCTTGTTGAGCATACAAATTAGTTGCAAATTTTAATATAATTTCATTGCCTTTTTGAGCTTATTTTTCTTAAAATTTCTTATTAATATTTTCATATTTTGTCAAAGATTCTTATAACAGAAAGTAATTATGGACTAAATCAAAGCACTCACCTTGTCAACTGCGATCTATTTATACCGAAATTCGCATAAATTAACACCTAAATAGATTATGCATAATTATCTAAAAGTTGGCACTTTTAGACGTTCAAGCGCACACACAACTTCTATCAACTAAAAATTGTTAACGAATATAATAAGACATGATCTTATGAACAGCGGCAATTAACTAATCCAAAAAAATTAGGAGGACAAAATAAATACTTAAATTGCCAGAGATGAAAGAATGAAATATGTTTAGCCTAAAAATTTACTTTTTTGAATAAAATATGTGGAGACACTTCAAAGAAATTTAAAAAAAAGCACCTTAAACCAATTATAAAGACAATTTCACAATGCAATTATTTTAAATTAGAGTTCGTGAATTATGTAAATCAATGATGAACTTTATTTAGGCTTAAGTTATTAAGTTAAATAAGTTTAAGTTTTATTCAAACAGCTTTAGAGGTATGTATCGATAGTTAGATGTTCTTCATCATGACCTGCATACTTGTGGTGTATTGATAAAAAAAAAAAAAACAATTGTTGCAGCTACTTTGCAATATCATAGGTGAGCAACAATCACCTTTTTCTAGCGCTCTTTCGCACTTTTTTTTATAGAAGGGGAAGCATCGGAAGCCGAAGTGCGGAACTTTAATCCGCTAAACCTAACCTACTCCCAACTCAGGACTCTCCCACGGAACCACCGGCTAGGTATAACTTCGTAGGAGGGACAAGACATTTAAGCCTCCTTTATTGCGCGGACTGACGGACGCCTAGTCTGTTGAAAAGTTCTCAGTTTGGTCATTATGAACGCTGACGCTTCGCTGACAGCTTTCCATTTATCAGTCGACTGACACATTAATGTCGTTAAATTATCGACCGTAAAACTACCACTGGAACTACTAACTGGAGGATGGAGTCATGTGTAAAAGTTCACGCAAGTGAGGAAAGTTCTCTGATCGCCATTCACTTGGGAGTGGCCAGAAACGATTCTTTTACACATGGCTCAAGCAGCTCACTACTTCCGGTCTTTGATCAAGTATCCTCTGGGTAGCCTAAGAACATCCGTTCGAAGGCGAGCTAAAGTGAGAAGGCGAAACATTCCCTACAAGGGTTGTGCGCTGGGTTTGGGACCCGCCACGTAAAAAAAACACCCCCAGTGAAGAGCTATAACCAGCCTCGGATGAGAGACCCCCCTTTTGATGACGACCATGGCAAACGAAATAAGGACTACGAATTGAGGGCATGCACCTGGAATGTCCGGTCCCTTAATTGGGAAGGTGCCGCTGCCCAGCTGGTTGATGTCCTCGTAAAAACAAAGGCTGACATCACCGCCGTTCTAGAAATGCGATGGACGGGACAAGGACAGAGACGAGTAGGTCCTTGTGACATTTACTACAGTGGCCATATAAAGGAGCGCAAGTTTGGTGTAGGATTCGTGGTGGGAGAGAGACTCCGTCGCCGAGTACTATCATTCACTCCGGTGAATGAACGTCTAGCCACAATCCGCATCAAAGCGAGGTTCTTCAACATATCGCTGATTTGCGCCCACGCCCCGACGGAAGAGAAGGACGATGTGACCAAAGATGCCTTTTATGAGTGCTTGGAGCGCACTTATGAAGGCTGCCCCCGCCACGATGTCAAAATCGTGCTTGGCGACTTTAACGCCAGGGTGGGCAAAGAAGGTGTCTTTGGCACTACGGTCGGTAAATTCGACCTCCACGACGAAACATCCCCTAATGGGTTGAGGCTGATTGACTTCGCCGGGGCCCGAAATATGGTTATCTGTAGTACTAGATTCCAGCATAAGAAAATTCATCAAGCTACCTGGCTGTCTCCGGATCGAAAAACTACCAACCAGATCGATCATGTTGTGATAGACGGAAAACACGTCTCCAGTGTTTTAGATGGTCCGAGGTCCTAACATCGACTCGGACCACTATCTTGTTGCAGCTAAGATTCGCACCCGCCTCTGTGCAGCAAAAAACGCGCGCCAACAAACACAAGGAAGGTTCGACGTCGAGAAGCTGCAATCACAACAGTCAGCCGAACGATTTTCTACTCGGCTTGCACTTCTGCTCTCTGAGAGCACTCGTCAACAACTCGGTATAAGGGAACTGTGGGACGGCATTTCAAACTCCTTACGTACAGCTGCAACCGAAACCATTGGTTTTCGGAAAGTGCAAAAGAACAGCTGGTACGACGAGGAGTGGCGTGTCGCAGCGGAGAGAAAACAGGCTGCCTACCTCGCAACGTTGCGATCGACCACAACACGTGCGGGATGGGATAGAAAGGGAAGCGAGACGCATTTGTAGACAGAGAAAGAAAGAGGCTGAAATGCGTGAGTACGAAGAGCTTGATAAGCTGGCCGACAGGGGCAATGCTCAAAAATTCTACGAAAAAATGCGGCGGCTTACAGAAGGTTTCAAGACCGGAGCGTATTCCTGTAGAACCCCCAAAGTTGATCTAGTGACCGATGCCCAGAGCATACCTAAATTATGGAGGGAACACTTCTCCAGCCTGCTGAATGGCAGTGAACGCACAACGCCAGGAGAAGGCGAACCCGATTCCCCAATCGATGACGATGGAGCAGACGTTCCATTGCCCGACCATGAAGAAGTTCGAATAGCAATTGCCCACCTGAAGAACAACAACGCGGCAGGGGCCGACGGATTGCCGGCCGAACTATTCAAACACGGCGGCGAAGAACTGATAAGGAGCATGCATCAGCTTCTTTGTAAAATATGGTCGGACGAAATCATGCCTAACGATTGGAATTTAAGTGTGCTATGCCCAATCCATAAAAAAGGAGACCCCACAATCTGCGCCAACTACCGTGGGATTAGCCTCCTCAACATCGCATATAAGGTTCTATCGAGCGTATTGTGTGAAAGATTAAAGCCCACCGTCAACAAACTGATTGGACCTTATCAGTGTGGCCTGGCTTCCGACCTGGAAAATCAACAACCGACCAGATATTCACCATGCGCCAAATCTTGGAAAAGACCCATGAAAGAAGAATCGACACACACCACCTCTTCGTCTATTTCAAAGCTGCTTTCGAGCACGAAAAGGAGCTGCCTTTACGCCGCGATGTCTGAATTTGGTATCCCCGCAAAACTAATACGGCTGTGTAAACTGACGTTGAGTAACACCAAAAGCTCCGTCAGGATCGGGAAGGACCTCTCCGAGCCGTTCGATACCAAATGAGGTTTCAGACAAGGCGATTCCCTATCGTGCGATTTTTTCAACCTGCTTCTGGAGAAAATAGTTCGAGCCGCAGAACTTGATGGAGCAGGTACCATCTTCTATAAGAGTGTACAGCTGCTGGCGTATGCCGATGATATTGATATCATCGGCCTCAACACCCGCGCCGTTAGTTCTGCTTTCTCCAGGCTGGACAAGGAAGCAAAATAAATGGGTCTGGCAGTGAACGAGGGCAACACGAAATATCTCCTGTCATCAAACAAACAGTCGTCGCACTCGCGACTTGGCACTCACGTCACTGTTGACAGTCATAACTTTGAAGTTGTAAATAATTTCGTCTATCTTGGAACCAGCGTAAACACCACCAACAATGTCAGCCTAGAAATCCAACGCAGAATAACTCTTGCCAACAGGTGTTACTTCGGACTGAGTAGGCAATTGAGAAGCAAAGTCCTCTCTCGACAAACAAAAACCAAACTCTATAAGTCACTAATAATTCCCGTCCTGCTATATGGTGCAGAGTCTTGGACGATGTCAACAACGGATGAGTCGACGTTGCGAGTTTTCGAGAGAAAAGTTCTGCGAAAGATTTATGGTCCTTTGCGCGTTAGCCACGGCGAATACCGCATTCGATGGAACGATGAGCTGTACGAGATATACGACGACATCGACATAGTTCAGCGAATTAAAAGACAGCGGCTACTCTGGCTAGGTCATGTTGTCCGGATGGATGGAAACACACCAGCTCTGAAAGTATTCGACGCAGTACCCGCCGGGGGAAGCAGAGGAAGACCTCCACTCCGTTGGATGGACCAAGTGGAGAAGGACCTGACTTCGCTTCGAATATCGAATTGGCGCCACGTAGCGAAAAGAAGAAACGACTGGCGCGCAGTTGTTAACTCTGCTATAATCGCGTAAGCGGTGTCTACGCCAATTAAGAAGAAGAAGAAGAAAACTACCACCGAGTGTGGTTTTTAGTTTTTCCCTTGTATTTGAAAATCTAGGCAATAAAATAAAACATGTTCAGAGTCTTCTATATGCTCTGTACACGTCGGACAGTTCGGACTAATGTCATTGTGGAATATCTGAAAAGGTAGCTTCTAAAGCATCCATGTTCACTAAGTATTTGGGTCAGATGGAAATCTAAGTCCCCATGTCGTCTGTCTATCCAGGAGTGGATGTCCGATATAAGTCGATGGGTCCAGCGCCCTTTGGATGAGGAATTCCACCACTCCTGCAAAATTCTAGTACTCTTGTTTCTCTCCTCTGTCCTTGCCGATACTGTTTTAGGCGTTGATAACTGATATAATCGCTCGAATTCATCTCCGTGGATGTCAATGGGCGTCATGCTGGCTATATACATATATATAGTCCGGAAAACACTTATTACTACTCCACTCGAGATAGAGTAACTCTTGGTGCCTTCGTCCGTAGCAAAAATTAGCTTTCTGTTTTTAAAATAACTCGACATTATGTTTATGAGGTATTCAGGGGCCCGTATTTCATCCAGGGCCCATTTTGCCGAGTTGAATGCATTCTTGACATCCAGGGTAATCACCTTTCCATCTTTTGCCACTTACTGCACATTTCGCAATATCGACTACTTCTCGTAGTGCGTCAATAGTGGATCTCTTTTTTATGAAGCCGCATTGTCTCTCTAATAATCCGCCGGCTTTTTTGATTGCTAGTTCCAAGCGATTTCTTACAATGCTTTCGTACACTTTCCCAATCGTGTCGAGCATGCAAAGAGGTCGATATGATGAAGGTTCTTCTGGCGGCTTTTTTTTTGGCTTTGGGAGTAGAACCAGGCGCTGTATCTTCCACGGATCGGGGAACACCTCTTCTAATATACACGCATTGTACATGTTAACAAATACACTGGGCCTAAAAGTTATGGCTTCTTTAAGGGCTCTATTTGATATACCATCTATTCCAGGCGCTTTAGAGTTTTTGATTTTTCTCACAATAGCCAATAGTTCGTCTGCTGTGACTAATAGGGGTGGCTCCGTAGCTTCGTTTCGTTTAATATAGGAAATAGAGGCATATGTCGGGAATAACGCTTCGACGACATTTTTCATAAATGATGCGTTCTTAGGTTGCTGCGTCTTATTTTTGAATTTCGAAATACAAATTTTGTATGCCGATCCCCAGGGGTCTATGTTCGCTTCTTCACATAGCTTTTCGAAACAGGATTTCTTACTACAGATAACGGCTGACTTCAGGAGCTTTTTTTGGCATTTAAATGCTTCTCTGAGGCGGATTTCGTTTTCCCCTCCCTGGTTTCGCTGTGCGCGACGTCTAGCTGAGTGACAGAGCTTTCTCAGCTTGGCAAATTCGGCGCTCCACCAGTATACCGGCTTTCGATTGTTATTGTATCTCGTCCTGCGCATAGTTGCGTCGCATGCTGCAACTAGTTCCTTCTGCACAGCGGATACTAAGTGGATAGTATGTATGTATGTATGTATATTTCACGAATTTTTCATAATGCTAAGATGACAAAAGTTTCTCACAGGATTCAACAACAAAAGTGAATAAAAACAGGAAAGTGAGCAAATGTGAAAAGAAGATGTACATATGTACATACATAGGGGGGCTGTTAAAGGCACATACATATGTATGTAAATGTCATTTATCGGCTGGATGGGAAAAATACCTGCGACTCTAAAACAAATTTAATACGCGGAGCATAACGCCAATAACTTCCGTTATTTGAAGTCTCTGCCTGGTTTGTGCCATGCAACTTACGAGGGTTGGTATTTATTTTATGCGGTTAAGGTAGAAAAATCTACTAAAAAACGAAAATAGGTTAACTTCGTTTCTCTGAAGCATTCACAATAAACAAGCGTCCATACAGGAAATTGATTTTGAACGATCAGTTTCTATGGCAGCTATATGCTATAGTGGTTCCGACAAATAAAGATTTTCTTGGACAGAAAGAAAGGCAGACATTACATTTCATAGAGCCTCCAACGTTTCCTTCTGCGTGTTACAAAATTCGTAGAAAACATAATATACCCTGCTCAGGGTTCGATTTTATGAAAACATGTCCACTTAATTTCAAGAAAACATCACATATATTTACCGACATATATAAATGATATAAAATCAGCTGGAAACTTAGAAATGTGTATATTAAATACACGGAACTTTGGTTAGCGTCTTTAACACCAGGCTGTATTATTTTCAGCTTTGGAACTTCTGAAGGACTTGAGAAAGTATAGTTTTAGAATAGCATTACCGATTTCGGTATTAAAATGGGTATGTACCAGAGAGCTGCAACGAGTATGATAAAATCAGAACAAACAGTCATGCCAAAAACACAGTCAAATCAATTCAGTTCAGCATAGACAACATTGTTAATCAATTCGTGTATCTGCCAGCGTCAACTGACCTGATGCAACACGAACAATCTGTTCGTCGGCAATCACGATCGTGTAAACGTATGGCTGGCTTCGGTTGCAATCGTATCATATGATACTGATTTGAATCATGTGTCACTGATTTGAATCATGTGTGGCAAAAAATGTATCAGCTTTGAAAATGTGCGCGTGTTACAAATTTTCGAAGCGTAAACAATGGAAATTGCATCGAATACGTACATATGGATGTACATACATATGTATATACATACATTTGTTGTATGTATGTATGTAATCGATGGAATTTCCATTTTACATATAACATATATACATTCATACATACATGTGTATACAAACATACATACATATGTAGTTGAAATAGAACAGAAGTGCACTAGAGAAAATCAGTGTTTAGGGGATGATATACAAACCGAACGCTGTCGATCATTTCAATCATTGAAGCATGAGTTTGCATCACTTTGGGTATTTTCTGCTGATACGAATGTTCATAAACAAATCAGATATAAGCCGATCGCTAGTGATACAAAGTTGTTCTCTATCGCTGATTTGAAGACAAACAGTTCGCTTCGTGTACATGAACTGAACTGAAAGAATCAGACAGAGTAACGGATCAGTACTTAAGTATACACAAAAATTTATTACTCGTTGCAGTTCTCTGGTATGTACGTATAGTGGAGGTTCTTCAGATTAAGAAAATATATTCATATAATCAGTGTTACCTTATCCACCTATTTAACAAAGAAACCAAAAGTTAGTGAACAAAAAGTGATCTGCCAAATTTCAAAAAACATAAGTCAGCGGCAACTGTATATATACATTTTCTTAATCTGGAGAACCTCCTATATCCGTGCATACCCATTTTAACTACGAAATCAGGGATGCTATTCTAAATCCCAGCCATGATTCCTTTTCTATCTTTTCAGATGAGCGTTGGCTAACTTGGAAGGCATTCTTTGGAGAAAAATTTATTTTGATAACTTCATTGGTTTGAACATACAGTATGAAAAAGTCGGTTTTCGTCCATTTTCACGTTGATATAGGTAGTGTCACGCCCATTGTACCATTTTAACATTGATTCTCAAGAGACCCTTTCGCGGGTTCTTTACGTTAAAATTTAAAGTTTTTGACGTTTTTCTTAAGTGCGTTACTGCACTTTTCGTAGTTTTCGGAATACTGTTGTTGTTGTTGTAGCGGCAGAATATGCCGAGTTGGCAGTCCTTGACCGGATAAAAAACCCCGGTCCGTTCCGTTTATGTAGACCCGACTGTTGTGGGAACAGTATTCAGAATACACATTGTATGCGATTATTAATCAGATTTCATCCATTTTCAAAGAAATGTTGTACTACACTACTCTCTGTACTAAATTTAAACATCATTTGTGACTTGGTTTTACTATTAATTTTTTCTATTAACGTTTGTATATTAATGCGCAGCGGCGGTCCGATTTTTTGTATTCAATTCCTTGCTTTTCAGAAGGCTTTAAGTTTCATTAAAATAATAAATGACATCATGAAAACAGCAGTTTTATGAATATATAATTAGCTCATCAGTTAAATAGAGAAAATCAAATATGTGTCACAAAACTTTTTTCAGTCATTGTGAATAAGTTCAAAATACGCGGGAAGAAGAAGACTTTGTTTACTAAACATAGACAGCTGATTTTCAAAACGTTTAGTAAACAACAAATATAGGAAGCGATTAAATGGATTCACCGAAAGCATAGAATTCTATTTTATCAAAATAATTGTTGTTCACTAACCGCAAAAATGGAAATAAATACAACGAACCAAGTTGCCACTGAAAAAAGCAAAAAGCGCATACTTAACGCCTTAGAATATTCGACTATTTGTAATTTCATACAGCATTATCATGGACTTGCCATAGATTGCGAGATGGAGATGGTAAATCGGATTTTCACCGACATTGATAGGCAGACGTTAAAAAGTATCTTGCAAACAGAACTTTCTACACGTTTAAGAGCACAGCATTGGCAAAATGAATTAAAAGCAAAAAAATACTTAAAAGCGTAAGTTACAGATTAAAAAACAAAACACGTAACTAATAACGGTTCCTTTCATTTTTTTTTTTTTTTTTGCAGTTTTAAAGATCAAGTAAGCACACATCCAGCACCTACATTGCTCCTGAAAATTGCATGCTTAGAGGGCATGAGTCCGATGGCACTTTGTCGCACTATTTTGCAAGAAAAATATAAATTTTTGCATAAAGCGGATTTGAGTCGTCTACTCAAATATCCACATCTCATAGACGATCCGAAACTAGCCGCCAATGTAATACAATGCATGTGTAGTGATTCCCAAGATGGACCGCTTGTTGATTTGCGTCGCCGAATTTTAGGCGAAGAGTATGAATTTAAGTTAAAAGAAATGGCCACTGCCGCAAATATGCACTACTACGATGAAAATGACTTGCGACGTCTTGGCTATGATAAAACACCAGATATTAAAATGATAGTGCCATTCTTATACAAAGGTGAAGTGGTGAATTGGATTGAAAGTAAGGCCAACTTTGGTGATGTAAAAACGCATAAATGGTACATACAACAACAGCTTTATAGCTACAGTAATCGGTATGTCTCATTATAATTATTTATTAGCTTATTATGAAAAGCTTACATATATTAAATTATTGTTCTTCTTTTGAAGTTTTGGTGCCGGAATTGTTATTTATTGGTTTGGTTATCACGAGGATACTCCGAGACTGCCGGATAATAACGTAGGAATAATTGTTTTAGACGATTTTCCATCTTCTGACCATATGGTATTTCTTAATATATGTGATGATGCCAATCCAACAACAGAAATCGCGTCGGAATCAAGTCTACAAAATTGTACAAGCTGAAAATTAAAATGACAAAAAATACTCATTTTAGCGCGCTACTTATACAAATATTTAAGTCCATATATGCGCATATTTATTTATAACCATAATAATTTTACGGCATCGTGGTGTATGTATGTATATAACTAGTGCAGTAATACATCATTTTATGTTCCATATATAATAATAACTTATTTATAAAAAAATGGATTTCCTAACCTCGTTGAAATAAATTTTGTTTATTGTTAAAATAAGACCTGCCTTACTTTTGGCATCCGGAACTATTGAACACAGCAAAATGTTGATTCCTTCAAAATAAATATACATACATATATGAGTTTAATTTTGTTCGGTATATAAACGAAGCTATATCACTTCACACAGGTGAATTTCTTGTAGAATAAAAGGACTTTAAAATATCTTTATGTGGGTATTAATCGGTCAATTTGTATGACAACTATGACTATCGTAATCCGATATGAAAAATTTCTTCAGAACTTTTACCGTTGCATGATATAATAATCCGTGTAAAATTTCGTGAAAATGTCTTGTTATATAATAAATTTTAAATACAAGGGTTCCGAACGATAATATTTGTAAAGTAGCTTTATGCTATAGTTGTCCGCCCTGAACAATCTCTTCGGAGATTGTAGCTTTGTCTTTAACAATAACCGTGCCGAAATTTTGTGAAGATAACTCATCAAATAAGTAAGTTTTCCTTAGTGCATGTATTTGATCGTTCAGTTTGTTTAGCAACTCTATACAATAACGGTCCGATATCGGCGATTCCGACAAATGAATAGCTTTTTGAGAAGAAAAGCAAAGTATTAAAATTTCGATCATTTTCTCAAAAATTTAGGCACGGCTAAATCGGCTCAGCGCATCATGCTGATCATTCACATATATATATATTTTATGTGGTTCCCGACGTTTTCTTTGAGATGTTGCAAACTTCGTGGCACTTAATATACATACCTTATTCAGGCCACTATTACTTAATGGATTGTCAGCATTCTTAAAATTAATAGAAGCCGTCCTTATAAGAAATTGTAATAGTTGGCTTAAAAAATAGCATAATTTTGTGGAACCGATTTCATTTACTATTTTCCAAGAGCGCACACAAGATTTGTATTAATATCCTTTGAAAAAAATTGGATTCTAAAAATTCAACTTAGAAGTTTTATCGATTTCACTATCGTTGTTGAATCGATATCAAACTGTTTGTGTTCTTTGTTTACATTACTATTGTGATTGGAACAGGAGGAAGAAGCATACAAACCCCCTTTTGACACGTCAGGTTTTGGATTGCAGTTTCTGGCATTTCCCAGAATATTCATTTTTCACAAGTTTTTTTGGCAATAACAATAAATTTAATACGCACGACTTTTAAAATAAAATTGCGAAATGAGACTGAAAGCTAATTTATTTTTAATATTGTCCACTGCAATAGTGTTGGTTCAGTTTTCTGATGCACTGCCAGTGACTAAAAATAAAAAGGAGGAAAAGGAAGAAGCGCCCGTAACTCCGTCTACTCCGGATGTGGAAACAGCATTGGAGTATGAAAGGTATTTAAAAGAGGTTGTGGAAGCACTTGAAAGTGACCCTGAATTCCGTAAAAAGTTAGACAAAGCACCTGAAGCTGACATACGTGTAAGTATTTTCGCAAGTTCAGGTACATACAAATGTATATGATAAGTCATATATATATTAATTTACATTAATGTAGGATGGCAAAATTGCACAAGAATTGGAATATGTGAATCATCATGTTCGCTCCAAATTAGACGAAATCAAGCGGCGTGAAGTCGAACGTTTGCGTCAATTAGTGAATCAGGAATATGAATTGGAAAATGAAATAGATCGTGAGCATCTTAAAATTCCCCAACATTTGGATCACCAGAACGAGCATACCTTTGAAATTGAGGATTTGAAAAAGTTGATTAAAAAAACTTCCGAAGACTTAGCTGAAGCTGATAGAAAACGTCGTGCTGAATTTAAAGAATATGAAATGCAGAAAGAGTTCGAGAAAGAAAGCAAATTAAAAGAACTACCTGAAGAAGAACGCAAGAAATTCGAACAACAAGAAAAGGAAAAGGAAGAAAAACATAAAAAACACGAAAAAGTGCATCACCCCGGCAACAAAGCGCAATTAGAAGATGTGTGGGAACAGCAAGATCAAATGGACAAGAAAGACTTTGATCCGCATACATTCTTCATGATGCATGGCAAGCTGAAAATATATTTTGACATACAATTTATTTTAATGTGACTTCTTTTATAGACGTGGATGGCAACGGTCACTGGGATGAGATTGAAGTAAAGGCACTTTTCATCAAGGAACTAGACAAAGTGTACCAATCTGGTTTGCCTGAAGACGATATGCGTGAGCGTGCCGAAGAGATGGAGCGTATGCGTGAGCACGTATTTGAAGAGACTGACACCAATCGCGACGGGTTAATTAGTTTCCAAGAGTTTTTGGAACAAACTAAACGTGACGAATGGAACAAAGATCCGGAATGGGAGACTGTTGACGAAAAGCCACAATACACACACGAAGAGTACCTGGAATTCGAAAGGCGCCGTCAACAAGAAATTCAACGCTTGATGGCACAAGGATTGGTATATAAATTCTAATATCTATGACTAATAAATTTCCACGTTTAATAATTTTTACATTTTTTTTAATTAGTTGAAACCTCATCCGAATATGCCGCAAGGTTATTACACCAACGACGCACATGACACTTATCAAGTGCCTGGTCAACAACATGTACCTGCTGGACAACAGATGCATTACCAACAACCGCAACAACAACACTTGCAACAGCAACAACAATATGCTCAACAACAACAACAATACGTGCAACAACAACAACCACAGTTCCAGGGACAGCCGGTGCAATTGCATCCCAATCAAGCCTACCAAACGGTTAATGGTCAACAACAGCAACACCAACAAATGCCACAACAACAACAATATCAGCAAGTACCACAGCCGCAGCAATACCAACAGGTGCCACAACAATACCAACAGGTACCACAACAACAATACCAGCAGGTGCCACAACAGCAGCAACAACCACCCGTACAGCCTCAACAACAACCGCAAGCACAGCAGCCACCAAATACACAACAACAATCACAAGTTGCCGCCCCACAAGTGCAACAACAAGCACAACAACCAATACAAACTCAACAACAACAACCACAAGCTGCAGCACCCGTACCACAGGCACAACACCATCAACAGCAACAACAAAACATTCCGACAAACAACTGAGTAGACACGTCTTAACGTGTCGCTTCCGCTATAACTTAAGTTTAGACAGCTGTAGCTATTTACCTAGCTCATATTCATACGTGAACAAAAGCGTTTTTTACGTAATAAATTGGAACAACGTGCTGCTTCATTAACACTCGTTGTATAGTCTGTTTCGACATTGGGTCTACGCTTTGTGGTGTCTCTACATACATGCATACATACATAAATATGTATGTATGTATAATTCCATTTTTTTCAATTTTAACTTATAACGCTTACGTATAAACATACGGCAGTCGATGTGGCATTTTGTATACACAGTTGTTCTTTTCATTATATACGAATTTTGCGCAATAAACATTTGACAATGAAAACTGATATTAGTTTTTGTGCAAAAACTTTAAATATGTACCATATGTATAGTCTGTATTTCATTGAAGAAAATTGCTTCAATCAATTATACTACCGTGCATACTAACTGTAAATACTTTATTATTCTCTAGTAGCGATTTAATTTCTATTAAATTATAATTTTCGAATAAAAAAAATTTCTCTACTTCAAATATCGATTTTAATTTTTTTGTTTACTTGAGAAAATCAGAGACCGTAACATTATAAGTTTAAACATCACTTAATAATGATTACATATTGATTTTCTTCCCTAATAATGATTTATTTTGATTAACATTATAATAAATCTTAAATAATAATTATTTTTGGGCAAAAAATAAAAATTATAATCATTATTTGTCCTCCAAATAAAACTAATTTTTAGATCACAGATTTCTTCGTTATATGTCTTTTTAAAACAAAAGTATATCTTCTTTTTTCCTTTTGTTTATTAACACAAAATTATGTTAAAAATTATTACTTCGATGAACTCGTTGCAGACTTGCACTCCTACCCTCTGAGAGCACTCATCAGCAACTCGCTAGGTATAAGGGAACTTGTGACGGCATTTCAAGCTCCTTACGTACAGCTGCAATCGAAACCATTGGTTTTCGGAAAATGCAAAAGAACAGCTGGTACGATGAGGAGTGCCGTTTCACAGCAGAGAGAAACCAGACTGTCTATCTCGCAACGTTACAATCGACCACAACACGCTCGGGATATATGCCGAGAGCGAAAAGAGAAAGGCCGAAGTAATCTAGTAACTGATACCTAGAGCATTAGATTAGATTAGATTTATTTATGAGGAATGCACCGCGAGCTTAGGTCTATTGTGCCCTCTCCTAAATCACATGGACTCACTTAGCCCCAGCACATTGATAAAGTCCAATTTTCTTCCGGGTGCTAGTGAGGCGATGCGATCCCTATCCGGAAACATGGATCCAAGAGCCTTAATCCTGCGTCTACAGACTGCTGTGCAGTCGATCAGCAGGTGTTCCGGTGTTCAGGCTCCCTGTCACAGAAGCGGCAATTAGCGCAAGAGGATAGGCCCATGTTATACATATGCCTATTCAGCTTGCAGTGGCCGGTATAAAATGCGACCAGTAGCCTGAGTTTATTCCTGCGGAGGTTAATTACAACTTTGAACCTGCTCAAGTTGTACCCTCCAATTAGCAACCTGGCATGTCGCATACCGTGTGTTCGTTGTCAATGCTCTTCTCCTTCCACCCCGGTAAAGGTTTCGGGTCCTACCATTTTGGTGGAGGCTGCGGAGCGGGCGAGCTCATCAGCCAGTTCGTTACCGGCTATTCCTCTGTGACCTGGCACCCATATTAGGTGCACCTGGTTGCTTTCCGCAAGGCTGTTCAGCCGTTCTCTGCACTCCTGCACTAGTAGCGATTTTATCTCGTAGAAGGAGATCGCTTTTAGTGCCGCTTGACTATCGCTGAGTATGGTTATCCGCTCATTGCGATAGTTGTGATGGAGATCGGGTAGGGGCCTGCGTCTCGTGAACGGGACTACCGGTCGTCTTGGAGGGGTTGATATTCAATTCAACCCCCCTACACCACCCCTTTGCCAGGTTTAGACCTCTTTTTATTAGGTCGCAGAGAGTATCCTCATATTTACCTTTGGCTATAATTACAATATCATCAAATTCTTTTATATCATACTGTGGTCTCAGCAATTCTGGTGCGCAGTACGGCTTCTATCCATCTATGCACCGGTGCTGACACATTCCTTTTCTCCAGTGCCTTGGCTACACTCCTGTGAGACGTGTTGTCAAAGGCACCTTCGATGTCCAAGAAAGCGCAAAGCATCACTTCCCCACTCTTCAGTGAACTCTCTATCCCAGAGGTTAGCTGGTACAGCATGCAGGGGTACCCTTTTCAGCGCTTTTGAACTTATTTCATGGTCTACGATCTTCTCCATGGTTTTTAGTAGAAAAGACGTTAGACTGATTGACCTGAAGGACTTCGCCAGTGAGTAGTCTTTCCTTCCTTATTTGGGTATGAAGATCACCTTAGCTGTCCTCCATACTTCAGGGATGTACGCCATTGCGCTGCCATCCAGTGGGTCTCCTAGCCAATCGAGGAGTCCCTGCGTGGAGGGTAGCTCTGCTCCGTGGCCACAGAAACTATCATCATGAACTTCGGAAGTCGCAGCAGGCGTAGCCTGCTCCCGGTGGCTGTGGGTTTGTGTGGCCGCATGACCACCGTGCTGAACCTGTAGTACAGGCGGAAGCTCGCTGCTCGGACGTACTTATACGACTCGTCGTCTATGTACAAGTACAGTCTCCAACCTTTCATATCACCTATTTCCTCGACCTTGCTGCTGTCGCGCCAGGCTGAGATACTGAGGCCTACATAGGTTGTGATTCTTCACCAGACCCAGGGCGAACTCATAAGGCTTGTCTCCGCATCGGAGGAGGAACACGCCAGAGCCCCTTGAAACGGTAAGGCCACAGTTACTCCCCAATTCAGCCCACTGTTGGGGAGGTTCCGTTAGAGTAGTATGCTCTATTACCTAGAGCATGCTAAGAATTAACACTTATCCAACCTGAATGCCTGAATGGCAGAAAAAGCATAATATCAGGAGATGGTGAACCCGATTCTCCAATCGAATAGCAAATAGTTCGAATAGCAATTACCCGTCTGAAATACAACAAATCGGCTTGGACCGATGGATAGCCGCCGGAGTTATTCAAATACAGCGAAGAACTGATAAGGAGCATGCATCAACTTCTTTGTAGAATATAGTCGGACGAAAGCATGTCCGACAATTGGGATTTAAGTGTGCTCTGCTCAATCCACAAAAAAAGGAGACCCCACAATCTGCCTCAAAACAAGTTTTTGACATCAACTGAAGAAAATAATTCGAGCTCCAGACATACATAAGTAGAGAAGCTACAATTTTCTAAAAGAGTGTACAGCTGCTGGCGTGCGCCGATCATATTGATATCATTGGCCTCAACACTGCGCCGTTATTTCTGCTTTTTCCAGATAATACAGAAGCGAAGCAAATGGTCATGTCATTCGAATGGATGAAAACACTCCACCTCTGAGATTATTCGACGCAGTACCCGACGGGGGAAGAAGAGGAAGGCCTCGACTCCGTTGTAAAAACCGAGTGGAGACGGACCTGAATACTCTTGGAATCTCCAATTGACTATAACAGCGTAAGCATTGTTTACGCCAATAAAAATTAAGAAGTGTTGAAATGTGTTCGTAAAGTTTGACATTTTTGAAGTTATACACATACAGTTATATACAGAACACTTTGACATACGAGCGTAATTTGTGTTGTTTACAGTAGATTATTACATGAGGATTGCACCGCGACCTTAGGTCTATTGTGTCCTTGTTTACAGTAACTTAAAATACTCATCCCGGCAGAAAAATGGAATTAAATCACTAAAATTTTCGGCCCATTATATTTGACAACTTTCAATGTGGCTTAACGCAGCAAAAGTGCATCGGTGAACTTAAATAAATTTTTGGCGATGAAACTCCAATAAAGACCAGTGTAACCGCCCCCCGCCCGAAAAAAGCTCGCACGAGCAAGTCGAAGGTGAAAACGATGATTATTGCCTTTGTTGATAGCCGTGAAGTCGTCCACAAAGAATTCGTTCCACCGGGAAAACTGTGAATCAAGTCTACTATTGCCAAGTACTCGAAAGATTGCGAAAACGAGTCAACAGGGTGCGCCCAGACATCGCTCGTAACTGGATCCTTCATCACGACAACGTGCCGTGCCACACCGCCCTCAGCGTACCCCAGTATTTGGCCTCTAAAGGGATGGCTGTGTTGCAACAGCCCCTTTATTCGCCCGACATGTCACCCTGTGACTTTTTTTGTTTCCTAAAACAAAATCGGTGGTCTAAGGAACCCATTTTGAGTCGATTACGGACATCCAGGCGGCCGTGACGAGGGTACTCGCGGACATCACAGTCGAAGCGTTCCAGAAATGTTACGAAGCATGGAAAACGCGCTGGAATCGCTGTATACATAGCTGCCCAAGGGGACTACTTTGAAGGGGATGGCAGAGTTGTAGAATAATTTTCAAATATACGATTTTTATGGAATCAGTCTCATTACTTAATTGTCATACCTCGTAAAACAGTAAATTCTGAATAGTGCAGAACTATTTATTTTTGCCAGTAGTCTCTTAAGAAATCAAGAAAATCAAACGCCGAAGGCGAATCACTCTTCATCACGACAATGTGAGGTCTTACACATCAAAACATCGATTTGATGAGTCATCAAATGACTGCTGTTCATAAAACATAAACTAGAGGTTAACGTTTTTCGACTCCTGAAGAGGAGTTGATGCGTTCAGAAGGCATGTTTTGGAGATACCTCAATCAGAGTGGCAAAAGTGCTTCAAACGCAAATGCAAAAGTGTATAGATCTTAATGGTGAATATTTTGAAAATCTATAAAATGAATTTCAATGATTAATACTTGTTATTGTTCTCTAATCCCGAAATATAAAAGACAACCCTCGTAGTACTGGGCGAACCACAAAATTCATCAACTAAAATCCATTCATATCTTAGATTTTAGAACACTTTCCTTTTTATTTAAAAACAATTTCACCTTCGCATATAGCAAGTAAAGAATCTAGTTTTTGTAACGCTTTTATTTTTCTTTAGTAAAAACTAACTAAATTTCTGTGTATACAAGTTCAAAAAATTAGAATATAATTAGCACTACGGTAAACTAAAATGTATTTAAATGCTTTAAAATGGGATATATATATAATTTATAATCTCGTCCAAATGAATTAGCGATTTGGATATTTTAATTCAATTTGATATATAATTTTTTAAAAACCATACACTATTAGAGTGATAAAAAAGAACAATAAAATTTGCTGATTTTCATTTTATAACGGTAAATCAACAATTTTTTGCCTTTTCCTTCTAATATTTATGCTTAATAAAGGATATTTTCAAATTAATGACGATTAGTTAAACTTAAATTTATAATATGTATGTATGTATATGTTTGCTAATGCAGTATGTTGCAATTAAATTGCTAATCGGGTTTTACAAATGAATATGCTGATTTTTAAGACAATACTTGCTTATTTGCCGATGATATTTAAAAATATTAATATATACATACATACATATGTATGTAAGTATATATGTTACAGAAATCACTTCCGAAAATCTAAATTCTGCAAATATGCGAACAGAAGTGTATTGTTTTATATTTGAAAGTAAATACAAATTCATTTCAATTTTAAATTCAATACAAAATTGCTGGTAATTTTCTAAATTGTCATAATTTTTATTGAGCAGAAAATCAAGTTTTCCACTCACAACATTAAACTCAGTTTCACGGTTATGTATGTATGTATGTATGTTCGAAGTTCTGCAAGCATACATTTCTAACAATTATCACGCAATTTATTTCGGTTGGTTTGCAAAATAGAAATGTTTTTAAATATTTATTCAAAAATTGGCAGATTCATTTATACGAAAGAGTAACGTTTCTCTGAGATTATTTGATAAAAAAAAAACAAGAAAAAACGTTAACTTCGGCTGCACCGAAGCTAATATACTAATATACCCTTCACAGGTGCATTTCTTTTAGTAACTATGTGTTCAGTTTATATGGTAGCTATATGCTGTAGTTAACCGATCTGAACAATTTTTTCGGAGATTTCATTGTTGCCTTAGAAAATAAACTGTACCAAATTTGGTGAAGTTAAAGTGCCAAATGTGAAAGTTTTCCATACAAGAACTTGATTCCGATCGTTCAGTTTGTATGGCAGCTATATGCTATAGTTAACCGATCTGAACAATTTCTTCGGAGATTATATTGTTGCCTTAGAAAATAATCTGTACCAAATTTGGTGAAGTTACATTGTCAAATGTGAAAGTTTTCCATACAAGAACTTGATTCCGATCGTTCAGGTTATATGGCAGCTTCTTGAAGAGAAAATGACGTTTGCAAAATTTCAAAAGGATATCTTAAAAACTGAGGGACTAGTTCATATATATACAGACGGACGGACAGACAGACAGACGGACATGGTTAAATCGACTCAGCTCAACATACTGATCATTTACTTTATAGGGTCTCCGACGCTCTTTCTGTGTGTTACAAACATCGTGACAAACTTAATATACCCTGTTCAGGGTATAAAAAGTAAGAATACATGAAAACATAGCATAGTTCTAAACATGAACATATCTTAATTTTCTTTTTCGAAATTCAAAATTTTCCACATATAGATTGTAAATGTTTCAGTAATAATTTTTGGTTTACATACATATGTATATCCTATCAAATATGTTGTCTGAAACAATAATAAATAATAGTATCATTTAAAAAATTGAACGCATAAATTTTCAATCAACGAAATTTCGAATTTTTAGTTACTTCTAGAAGTTTTTAGTCGACGAAATTTCGAAAATTCGAATTTTTTAGTTACGTTTAGAAGTTTTCAGTCACGAAATCTCGAATATTAAAAACAAGTGTATTAAATTTCTAAATTTAATTATTATTTAAACAAAATTCAAATTAATTCAAAATTCAAATTTCGAACATCTATTTTGCGCGTGATTTTGTTTTGATTACTTCACATAACAATTCATAATGCTTCTGAACATTCGTACTCGTTTCGAACTTTTGTTCGAAATTTAAGAAAATTTGCAGAACTTAAATTTGTTTTGTAAAACATTTTGTGTATATTTTAAATTCGTATAATCCAAAGAACGTTAGTACCTTATCAAATATATTCAGGTTGCGAAGTTTTTTATTAAACAATTTTGAAATTAAAATTAAATTTGCAACTTTAATCCCGCTGTTGAGATTAAAAGCGAGATTTTCATTTTTTAATAAATTAATTTTTTTTTTTCAAATTTAATCCAGTTATTTTTTAATGCATTATTTGCAACCTTGAATATATTTAATGATTCTTTAATAAGCTAAATTATTTTTCGAGTCCGGGCAGTATATTAGATTTTCGAAAATCTATACTGTAACTATAAGTTTAACTTAATAACTGCACATACTAATTGCTATTGACATTAAACGTTTGAAATTGTTTTCGAACATAAATTTGAAACTTACAAAATATTGAAGCAACCTCAATGTGTTTAATAGAAAACTTTTTTTACATTTTCAGTGCAAAAAATTTATTTTTTTTATATTCGAATTTCGAAAAACGATTTTATTGCAATACTAAGCTAATAGCTTTATGAAATAAGTTTAAAGGTATCTAAACGTTATGTTCGAAATTTAAAAAATGTTGAAAACACTTAATATTACACGCAAAACATAACATAAATTTAAATTTCAACATATTTTAATGTACTATATGCATTTTATAAGCATTTTAATTGCAGTTTATTCCTTATGGCTCATTCGCATTTCTTCAATTGAAATATTCTGTTACTTTTCGCACACATGTTCGTGAATATATATGTAAGTATGTATTGTCTTAATAACCAATGCATATTTTTCGCCACACGCCTTCTCCTACTACTCACTTTTTGTTTGACATTTGATATGAACGTTTATTTCCGTTAAGCTCAAAAGCGTGACGCTTTAAATTTGACGCAAAATAATATTGAAATAAAAAAATACTATAGCGCAATATAACATTATAGAGCTGGCGTTAAAAATGAGCCATTGCGCATAACAGCGCCAAAACAACACGCACGTCTCCACATATACATACATATATGTAAGGTGTGCGTGCGTGTATGCTGTGCGGCATTAATGCAAATTATGTTTTCAAAACGCGCGGCGTAAAGCACATTATGAATGTATATATATTCTTTGCGAATATATATATGTATAATAAACATTAATATACTATATAAACACTATGTAATGCATGCTGTTTGTGTATGTGTATTTATGTAGGACTGTGTGTGTACAGCGGATGGGCCCACTTATCGAATTGACGTAACCTTTTTTGTTGTAGTTATGCAGTCACTGATAAATTTGCGCACAAGCAAATGACCTTGGCATTTAACAAAACAAAAACAACGGCACATAGCAATAATAATAAGCTTTGAGCGTTAATAATCGAGTGCTCGTGTGGTATATGGTATGTCCACTAGAAAGCGTGTGAGTGTAAACAATTTCTCTTAATTTTTCTTTTTTTTTTGTAAATATTACCATCAAATGGTTATGCTAAATAATACAGTTTTTGCTGATTTGCAATGTTTGTTGTTGTAGCAGTACAAATTGGCACAATAATAATTCTCAATTTTTTTATGCAATGTATGTATGTATATGTATTAATGTATATGGTTATGCGTGAAAAAAGCAAATTTTATAATGTGGCATGTAACAAAATCTCCACAAAATTTCTTTTAAACAAATAATGAGCAGAATTTTATCTTTGTTTTTTACTTTTAGCAACTCAGGCTTCAAGACTTATGTTTTTATTTCAAGTTTTTTGTGTTTTTTATAATATGAAATTCGTATTTTTTTAATATAACACTCTTTTGCTTCGTACATTTCGAACATGAGCAATAGTTATTGTTTTCATTTTAATGTTTTTTAGACCCCCCCTCTTCCCGTGCACAAACTACATACATACGTATGCATGTGTGTATGCACATAACACTACAAGTCTAAATTACAATAACAAAATGTAATAAACTGAAGACAACTCTTTTTACCATTGAGCTCATGACGACTGCATGACGCTGACGTCGGCCTCGAACAGCCAGTCGTGTAACAGTTTCAAAAATAAGGCATACTTCTTGCTTATTCCTTCCCCTGATAAAACTTCTTATACATATGTATGTAGAAACTTTGTAAATGGCGCGAACACGCGACATTTATTTACAAATAACACACTCTCCCTTTCTATCTTTCTCTCACTGTAGTTAAATTGCAGTTATTTGCGATTTGTGAAACATATGTTTTTGGTTTTTCATTGTTTTTTTTTTTTTTGCTCTAAACTTAATTAACGGCATATACATATAATTGAAATAGTTAATTTCTCTTAGGAAAATAATTAATTATATGCATTGCTAATATTCGAATTTGACGTATCTCAGAAATTTATAATTATGTATACAATACATGATTTTTGTTCATTACATTTGTGTTTTCGCTTGTTTTGTTTTGTCTTCTCCGTAATACATAAAGTACAAGTATCGATTTGGTGTCATAATATAAAAAAAAATAGTTATATAAAAATAATATACGTTGGGGCAACTTAGAGAGCATACAGCAATGCACGTAGTTAGCTTAACATTTCTTTTCTAACTACGTGGTAACATTGCCAACTGTTTTTACATACTTTCGTTTGATTTACACGCTTTCAAATATATGTAGGTATGTATGTGTCGCTTAGTAGTTAGTACATATATATATATATAATACGTCGATTTAATGTATATAGCTATGTAATAATGTTAAGTTTATCGTCGTGTGAGGCCTGTTACTGGTTTCGGTAAACCGCTACGCTTCATGTTTGTTGTTGTTGGCGGCCGCAAACCCGATGGCTTCGGTATGCCCTTTGAGCCAGTGGTGAACTTAGTCAGATTCAAGGCATTTGTATTTGTTGTATTACTAGTTGCTTTTGTTGCTGTAGTATTAGTACTGTTCGGTTTTCCAACAATTAAACCACCATTTTGTATGCTGCCGCGTGACGAAGCTGAAGACATGCTCTGTAAGAATAACAAATATATTATTATTTAAACAAAAAAATGTAAACTTCGGCTGCAATGAAGCTTAAAGATCCTTCCAAATAAAAAGTTTTCCAAACAAGAATCGGGTCAGTTGGTATGACAGATATATGTAACAGTAGTCCGATCTAAATAACTTGATCGGCGATTGTAACGCTGCCTTGTATAATATCTGTGCCAAATTTCGTGAAGTAGTTTGTCAAATAAAAAATGTATCTATGAAGGATTTCTGTTGATCGGCTCAGTTTAAATGGTAGCCATATGCTATAGTTGGCCGATATGAACAATTTCTTCAGAGAATATAGTGTTGCCATGAACAATAATCCACGCTAAATAGTGAAGATATCTTGCCTAATATGAAAGTTTTCCATTCAAGGACTAGATTTTTATCGACCTTTTTATCGGCCAGTTTGTATGCCGCTTATATGTTATTAAGGTTCCATGTCGGCCATTCCGATAAATAAGCAACTTCATGGTGGAAGTGGAAGTGTTCAAAATTTCAGATCGATATCTCAAAAACTAGGAACTAGTTCGCGTATATACAGACAGACAGCCAGACAGACGAAGAGGGCTAAATCAACTCAGCTCGTCATGCTGAGCATTTATATGTACCATATGTATATATGTGAACTTATAGAGTTTCTGACACTTTCTTATGGGTATTCTCAATTTCGTGGCAAACTTAATATGCCCCCTCGGGTGTAAAAATATATAGTAGTATAATTAAATTACATACATCGGTGGGCGAATGTCGACCGCCATCCGAGTCGATGTCGTTCACTAACGGCGGTTGCGGTAGTGGTGGCATACCCTTAACGGCTAGACTGTTGAGACTGTAGTAAGCGGAGGAAGGACGCACTAAGCCGGCACGTTTGACGCCAGGCGCACGCAGGCCGGACACCAATTTGGGAACTTTGAAGACAGCCTCGTCGGCCTGTTTATGTAGAATATACAAGTTAGGTATTAGCTTGTATATGGAAATAAATATTTATACATTTACCTGCTGAGAAAGTGAAGAGTTCGACGACAGACCATTTGCAATGCGCTGAAAGTATGGAAATATATATTTTTATGATTAAATCGCAAGTACAAGTCACAGCAATCAAGCTTACATCATTGGGAGCACCAGCGCCTTCGTAGACTGTTGGTTTCTTCAAACCGAAACTGTTAGTGCGCGGCCCGGGTAAGCCAGTGCCGCCATTAAAACCGAAATTGCTTGATAAATTGTGGAAGGACTTCGATTTTGTGCCCATTGGACTTTTCACCTCAGCTGTTGTTGTGGTTTTTAAAGGTTGCGCGTTACGACTGTATTTAGCGGACTCAACAACAACTGTTGCATTGCTGTGCTGTGTGGTATCTAGCGCTGCATGACTGACGCTAGCAGTAGGTGGTCGTATACCGAGTGCTGTAGCACGATCCAAGTCGCCAGCCGATGTTGCTTTCACGACAGTCATCTTTTGCAAACCCGATATATATCGCGGACGCGATCGTGAACGTAGCCGGCTAGGTGGTACTGGTGGATTTTCAAGCTCCTCACTGCTGCCATTAGCTGCTGCAGCCGTTAAAGGCGCGCTAACTATTTCCGGCAAATTAGCAACATTTGTTAGTTTGTCTTTCGGCTTTTTGTAGGTTAGGAAATTCGGATTTATTTTTGAAGCGTTTGTTGGACGCGTAATAGTGCTTTGGCCATCCGTGCACAACTTAAGATTATGCTCAGTTTCAATTTCCGATTTGTTGTTGTTGAAGACAGTCGTACCACCATCGGCAGTAAGCGAAACGTCGTCATCAATACAAGGCACATTCACTGCTATTAAGTCATCACCGGCATTGCGTGCTTTCACGATTTTGATTGTTTTGAAGCGATCACGATCACGCTCCCGACGTTCGGAGAGTTTATATGTGCCCACACCGTTATAATTCGCAACCGCTATGGTGTTGCTATTTTCAATTGCGCCTTCAGTCTTGCCAAAATTATTTTCTTGCACCTCATTTTTGTAATCAGTCTCTTGCTTTGCTGTTGCTTCAGCTGCCGCGCAATCCTCTTGTGCACTATCATCTCGTTTATGCACGGTGAACGAGGCACCCAGTGAGCGTGATGGCGATTGCGTATTGCTGCTACCGGCGGAAATCGTTGAGAGATTTATATTATCATAAAGACGACTGCGCCGACTAAGCAACCGTTCGCCTGTGCCGCTGACATTACCAACACCACTGGCCGCCAACGAAGATGCTGCGGAAGAGACGGATATTGACGCGGACGAGGGTGAGGGTGACGATATGCCAGAAGGCGCTGTACAATCGCTGTTGACGCTAGCAGCTGCATCCACATTGCGCCGTTGCTCGCATGCGTCGTGGGTATGCATTTCTGTTGGCTTATCAGTGGCATCGTCAGTTTTATGTGCCTGTTGCAAAGTTGGCGCTTTTGTTACAGTTGTGGTGTCGCGATGAAAACGTCTTTTTATTGTCTCCAATGATTTCTTCATTTTCACATGCTCCGCATTGACTTCCACTTTGCTGAACTCCTCCAGCATATCCTCGAATTCCTGATCGTTATTGCTAGCCAAAAGCTCCTCTTCGGCATGCGCCAATTCCAACACATTCTGCATTTGTATGTCGGCTGCGCTTTGCTGTAGCACTTGTGTTTTTGCACCGGGTTTCTCGTAGGTCTCATTCGGATTTTCAATATCATCTAGCATTTGTTCGATACTCTCAAGTCGCGGTAGCGTGCCGGAAAATGTTTTCGTATTCACTTTTTTTACATCACACTCTTGACCGAAAGTTTCACTCAGCACACGCGTGGCATTGGCATTCAATTGCTCCGTTGCAGCCACTATGGGCGAGAGATTCACCTCATCCGCATACAATTTCGACGTTGTTGGTGTATTTGGTTGAGCGCCTGCGTTCAGACCCGCAGCATGTGGTGTTGATTCATAGAATTTGCGTGAAGTTAAAGCTTCCGCCATATTTTCCGGTGTCTCACAACGCGTTTCCCCAGCTAAACGGGCATCTGGTGTTAACTGTTTGAATTCGTATGTTGCATTTGCTCTATTCGGTATACAAACAGTTTCATCCATGTTCCAGGGTCGTTTGAAGGTTTCATTAGCTGGTTTTGTTGGCATGGCTGGTGCTGCGTTATCATTACCTTTAATATTGTTCTCACATAGACTACTCTCAACCAGTTGGAAAGTTGTATCGCTGATCACCTCATCGCTAAGCAACATTGTACGATGCATAATGTTGCTTTTGCTTTCCGGCGCACTGTTGTCAAACACGCCCACTGTGTGTGCATTTGGTGTTGCTATTATACCGTTACGTTGTTGCTGTTGCTGATTGTCCTCTTGCATGCTCTCAGTGGAATTATCCATTGTACTGGAACCTGACGCAGTTTTACTAAAAGCGAGCGATATATCATCGATCTGGCAAATATGTGAATCTTTTATTAGTGTTCCATCACCCGACAGTGTTAACGATTCTAATGCTTTACGGTCGCGTATCATGTCACTTAAAGTATAACCATCGCTGGTAGCCTTATTCGCTAAGTTAAATAATTCGCTGCCATTAAATGTCGGTTCGTTGAAATCAAGGCTTTGAGTCGATTGTAAGAAGTTAATGTTCGTGAAGTCGGCAGATGTGATTAATGAGTTATTCATGCGTTCCATTGACATCTCCATGGAGGAACAAATGGATGATGGCGGTGAGGTGTCTTGCAAAAACGACTTATGCATTGTTGTAACAAGACCACCTATTTCTAAATTAAATGCGGGCTGTGGAGTTGCGATTGTGAACTTTTGTTGCAGCTGTTCATGGTGTGTGGGAAGCACTGTCTGTCCGCCATTGTTTCCGGAACTGTGAGACTTAAAAACGATATATAAAAAGAAGTTACAATTATGTTAACTAACAAGATTATATGTAAAAGTAATTAAAGGCGTTATGCCCAACAATAGAAGCAAATTCTGAATTTTAGTTTTTAAAATTTGCGGATATCGACAGGAATTATTGTTATTGAATAAAATTGATTTATGCTGTTTGGAGCGTACAAATTTAGATCGGTCAGTGTGTAGGGCAGCTATTTTCGATAATGGTTCGATCCGAGCAATATCTTCGGATATTGTACCATTACCTTACGCAATATTCCAAACCGTTCCCACGACAGTCGGATCTAAATAACCGGAATGGACCCCGATTTTTATCCGGACAAGGATTGTAAAATCGGCACCATTCCCTGAAATTACTTCAGGAAAGTGCTGTGGCTACAATAACGAAAACTAAAGATCCAAATTTTGGCAAGATATCATGTCAAAACACAGGATTTCAATCAATCAGTTTGTATGAGAGCCATATGCTATAGTGATCCGATCTGAACGATTTCTTCCGGTTTCCTTGGAAAATAATACATGTCATTTATGTTGTTGTTGTGGTTCTAACGGTTAAGTGTTAATCTAAGTTAATTAGTCATTTATGCAAGCCCACAGTTATGGTCGTTCAGTTTATATGGCAGCCACATACATACGTATGTATATGCTATAGTGATTGTTGTTTTTGTAACGGCTATCTAGTCTTCGTTAGGATCTTAAGTTTTCATCGAGGTCATCCAACGGTAGGCCCTGGAAACGAGCTGTTTCGACGGAGTCGGACCATAGGGAGAGGGCCGCCAGATGTAACTATACACAAGAGGTGGTAAGAGTCATGCGGGACATATATTTAATATGTCTGATCAGCTATAGTGGTCCGATATGGATGGTCCCAACAAAGCTTCCTGGGGAGAAAAAGACGTGTGCAAAAACATCTCCGATGATCTAGCTCGCAAATACACAGACAGACGGACAAAGACGCAGACATGGCTAAATCGACTCAGCACGGCATGCCAGGGTCTCGACATTTTCTTCCGAATGTCACAAACTACGTAGCAAACTTAATATTCATAATTCAAGGTTCAATTCCATCATATATCTAAGAAATACTTACGAAATGTTGCTCTAGATTTTGCGTTGACTTCCTGCGGGGTCGAGTAAACGTTCTTGAATTGAGTTTGTAGGCTAATAAATTTTCACCATGAAGTACGGTATATCCATGCCATTAGCGTATGTCGGAAATATTTAGTACCACCAGCACCAAGCGTGTGCAGAAAAAAAAAAACAAAAAGAAAATTATTAAGACCCACCATATAAGGAGTAGTACAACTTCTGCAAAAGGGAAACACAACGGTACACTATTTTGATCAATGTCGTGTGTGCAAGCTTATGTAGGTGTTCCGTGTATATGCATTAATGGATCGCCGGTTTGAATTAATGCAAGAAATGAAAAAAAAAAAAATATTTTATAGCAATATGTAATTGAGTGAACTGTAAAACACAGTGGGCTTCAAGGCCAAATAGAAAAATTATACGGCAAAAAACAATTACAATATATTTGAAGAAATTACGAATGCGTCATTGCTTTCAATTTTAAAATTGTTGGTAATAATTATTGCAGTGACGGCGTATTTGTTTTGCACGCAGAATCTGAAACATCTGTGGCTGCAAACAATATTATCATTACGCATTATTGCATATACACAAATACCACACAGAAGCAATGGACCGTTGCTATTTAAATGAAGCTTTACCAGTTTCATACCTTGCTCTTGCTGATACTGTGCTGGTAGAAGACAATTGTTGCTTTTCCATTGCTGCAAAATATTCGAAACGTCATCGTGTGTTTTATCTTCTAAACAACTGTGCACACCAATCAATAAAGAGAAAACAAAACAAATATGAAGTTAATTGCCTAAGAGCTGGTTTTGTCGTATACGTACATAAAAGAATCATCTTTTAGCGCTTCATCGATGTCCAAAATATCCATCGCTACAATATTTAATTTGAAATGCTTATGTTTGTTTAATATTTTTTTTTATGTGTCGCCACTTTAACGTCACATCCACCCGTTACAATTTTCAGTAGAGGGTTTTTGCTACTGCCGTGTATATTGTTTCGGTTTATTTACTTCCTAACGTATATTTTATAAAACCAAACGAAATCGCACAATCTTAAAAGAAAAAAATAGAAAGCTACGACGAAAAAAAGACTATGGTTATTATTCCCTTTCTCAAATAGGTGAGAAAAAAATTTGGTTACTCATTCATTTTCAAAACGTTTGTTTACAGAATTTTTACACAATTTATGCAAATATTATGCAATTTTCAATCCCAATGGCACTTTTGCCTATTTCAGGCAGTGATTATTTTATTTCAAACTAATTATTCACCTTTTTCTTTCATCAACTGAAAATATGCAGCTCTCCCCAAAAGTTTTATCCAGCTGCTTGTTGGGCGATGACAAAGAACTGACTAGTGGTGAGCTTAAACTGATAATCTGTTGCCTAGAAATTTATCGATTGCAATGCTCCCTGTCATCCAATATTAAATACGCCTTGCAAATAATTATTTGTTGTGAAGCCTTTATTATAAATGCACAAGTATTATACAAACGTAAATCTAACAATTTTATGACACCATTTTTTTATATAAGGTCAGAATTTGGAGTATTAAGACAAACTGTTAATGTTAACAATATGTTTTTTTGTGTTTGATGGAATCTAATAAATAAAAAAAATTATGAATGCCTAAAAATTAAATTAACTGTTAAATTTCTAAAATAACAGACAATTCTTTGTTTAAGGGGGAAGTGCAGTTAATTCATGTTTTATGATTGGTTTTGACGAAGAAGTTAAAATCTATTTCTATAAACTATTGGTTGATTTTAGTATGATATTTGAATGATATAATGTTACTTTTTTATGAAGAAATATTAAAAAAATATGGCAATGGCAGCAATTACTCCGGAAAAAGTTAAGTTTTGGTCCCCTCAAAACTCGATAATGGGTCATCTTAAATCAAAAAATTAAAATTCTTTAATTAGATAATCGCTTTGCCCTGGTAAGGATGGGGAAATAATTGAAATGTTTCACTTTTCGAGAACACTTTAAAGGTTTTAACGCGTTTTGTGCCAAAAAATCTATTTAGGTGAGTTGTGGGAAAAACGATTTAAAGTTTTTAAATTCGATATAAAACGTGCATAAGACAGGTATAAAATAACTCGTATCTTTTGCTCCAATCGATTTAGAATTTTGGCACAACATTCGCGAGATATTATGTATTAATAAAAACGAACTCTAATCCCCCTTCAGTCCAACAATAATTCGTTTTTATATTTTGTACTGAATAATTTTGGTTATGTTCGAAATTAGTAATAATAAATAATTTAAGTTTTAGTTTTTTCTTACACAGGCAATATTTGTATCTGAATTATTTGTAGCGCATGAACACCCCTTATACATTTACTTTCTTTACATTCCACAAACAAATAATAGTGCCATCCCTTTCACTCTTGTTAGAAGTCGGAAACGTACTTCATTGATAAGGCTGTATTTATTTACTGTTTCAATTTTTGTAGGCTATAGCGTTTCTATTGGTCCTTGTCTTTGTTTTTTAGAGATCTTTTGACAACGCGAATGGTTCCAAAATCCACATATTCACCTTTTATTAATTGAAAGTAGCTGAACTCAAAAGTATTACGGGACAAGTTGATTACAAAAATTTAAAAGCCGCTAATTTCGGATATAATAATAAAAAATCATAGTATTTGTGAATTTATTGATTACTCGGTGTATTCAGTACTTGGTTTTTATAAAAAAAATAATTTAAAGGATCAACCACGTTGTAGAAATTAAGTAAGTTGCCATCATTATGGAAGTGGGTTACTGCGTGTATAAGTAGCTGTGTGCAAGTTAGCGTCGCTGCCTTGATTGCAATAAGTAAATTGTTCGAGAGGTAGTGGTTCTTTTTTGGAACTACACGTTTAAATTAGGTTTAAATGTTTGAACTATAACGTAAGGAAAATGTAAAGCACAAAGTTGCGGTAGTGTTAAATTACCACAATAATTTTCTCCATTGAGTAAAAATAGTGTGAATAGATGTACATTAAAGGTGTAAATGCTCTCGACGACGGAAAATTAAAAAAAATGTGACTACCGCTGCTATCAAGAACGTGGCTGTTGCGCGTGTTTTCCTACATATATGTATAATATGTTAGGTAAAATAATACCAAATGAAATTCGCTAAAAGTATAGAAAACAAATTTTTAGAATGGCTTAAAAAAAGTGCAATGATATATTGATTAAAAATACTTACAGATATATGTACATATATTATGTTAATTGTGTGCTTCGAAATAACGAGTTAAAAGCTTTTTATTCTAGTTTCTTCAATGCAAAAATTACTCAGTTTGTGATTGACGACAGTCTTTGTTTATGAGATGATGTTAGAAGGGGGTTTTTTACGTATCATCTTCGCTGTGATGCCACGTTAAAATTACTGAGTTGCAAATATGTGCATAAGTGTGCTTTGATTGCATCAAAACGCAGTTACATATGAAACAGAGAAAGTTTACAAAACCTGTTGCCTCACAATTTGTTTTCATCCTATTTTCTTTAACGGCATTTACAACATACCGAAATTTAAGTTGAATAAAATTTGCCTTTATGGCCGGGAAAAATACCGCTTCCGTTTTTCCAAAGCGATTCCAAAGCAAAGGTGGTTCGCCAAAAATTGTAAACAGTGAATACTGAAAATATATTGTGTAAATTTTCTTGTGAAATAGTTGTACTTCGTATAATTAAAACACACACAAATAATTTTGGAAATAATCACTTTTTGAAAATGTACATATTTATCATATACTGTAAAAATATAACTCGACAATATAATACATTAAATGTACTTTTTGCAGTTGGTGATCATCTAGATTAAAAATAAATTATAAACAATATGGCTCGAGGACATCAAAAGCTTCAGTCTCAAGCTAAGGCTCAAGAAAAGCAAGCAAAAATGAAAAAACAACAAGGCCACAGTGCCAACGATCAGAAGAAGGCAGCACAAAAGGCGCTCGTTCATGTGTGCGCTGTTTGCAAGGTACAGTAAATACTTTTTGATTATACATAACATAAATACTTATTAATCATATATAATTACAGTCTCAAATGCCCGATCCAAAAACGTACAAACAACATTTTGAGAATAAGCACCCCAAAAATGAAATGCCACCTGAATTAAAAGATGTGTAAAATTTGCTATGTTTTAATCATTCTGGCTGCAGTTAATATAATCGATATTGAAACTTTTGAATAAATATTGTAGAAACGAAGCCAGCAGCTACCCATAATTGACGAACATGTGTATTATTGATAAAGCAACTAGAAGGTCTGCTTTTGCGATAACATAGCTAATTTTTTTGTATTTGTTTTGTAGAGTTGTAAAAAACACTCAAACTATATTTTCTTTTTTATGTTAAATAATTAATAAAAAATGTAACCCAGACGTATCAATTATGATGTGTAAATTTTGTAGCGGTCTGCATACCAAACAATACGAAGTTATTTACTACTGCCGTACTGCTTCGCTTCAGTTAACTTCAATGTGGTTAACTCAAATTAATAATTCTTAACATTGATAAAGCTGTTTGATTGTATTTTTTTCATATATATATAAATAGAAACATATTACACAGAATTACGATTTTTTAAAATTGCATCATTATATTCGTAGATATATACATCTAAGATTAATAATAGCAAAAGGCAAAAAATATATTTAGTATTGTGTCACACAAGCATGCATATATACATACACAATTTTGTACTATATAAATTGCATATTGATATAATATAAGCAATTACTCCCCGCATTGGCTCATATTTTTCTCCTGTGTAAATTTGCCTTTGTATTTTAACGTAGAAAAATTATGTTGTAATTGATTTATGAGGAAATTCAATAAATATTATTTAAAAGAAAATTTTGTCGAAATGCTCATTTTAAAAATTTTCCGTTGTATTAAATGCTATGGTCAGTGCCATATAATACAAAACTTAGTGAGAATACCTAAAAAAGCAGTTTCAAGCTTATTCGGTGAATTCGTGAATAAATTGCTTCTTCACTTTTATTGAAGGTCATAAACTTAGACTCAGTTTTATTGCCATATTTTGGTTAGCGTCAGCTAAAATTATATTAAAAACCTTTTCAAATGTGATATGTGCATGTGATATCAACTGAACCGCAGATAAATATTGAGTTGATGTGGAAAACGTCAACCAGAGAATCGGAATTTATTACATTCGGGATATCCATTCCATTCTAATTTAGCGCTAAACCACGTAATTTTTAAGAAAACTTGTCGATTTAGTTTCATTAAAGTGTAACAAATTTTGTCCAACCTGAACGCTTTAAATATAGATGGAATGACGGAAATCATTATACATATGTACATCACATTGGTGAGAAAGGAACGGACTGATTGCATTAATTTTTACACTCGGTAACTTAATTTGAAGTAATTTTATATACTTATAAATAATACTCATTGATCGACATATTCTGCACAAGATTGTTAGAATAACGAAAATAATTATAAGTACCATATAGTAGTTGGGAGTAGTATTGACTCGATTTCTATCTACCATATTTTGTAACGGTTTGAGAGATATGTATTATATATTAAATCTACGGAACGACAAACAGACAGTCTGATCATTTCATTATATATTGGGTATTCAAAAAAGTCTTTTCGTATTTCTAAAAAAACTTTAACTTATTTTTTATATTTATACTAATAAATAAATAAACAAAGATGTACCATTTTAGTCTTTCGCGAAATTCTTAAAATCTTACCTTTCCAACACTGTATGTTACAAGTACAATATATATGAAGTCTTTTTCGACTACCCAATATAACTATATCTAATTCGACTAGTTTTGGGCTAAATATAGAACCGTTAGGGAACAAAACCAAGAGTATTATAATAGTAGAACATTTCCTAAATTATATCCCGCAGACACAGTACAGAACTCCGCTCACAAGACACGCTCAGAAGACTCACGCTCACTCGATAGTCTGAAAATGGTGAAAATTTTATGATAATCCGGGCCGGGGCTCCAAATAACACACATATGCGAGTTGCACTGCCACCTTTAGGTGGAATACTATATCTCAAGAAGTATTATATATCGCTTATATCGGTCAATATGTAGGTTATCTTAATAAATTTCATAAATAATCTCTTTCTAATAACACTTGTTGCTGCTGTAGCGGCAAAAAAAAAAAAAAATTCTAAAGTTTGACAGTCCCTCTTCGGATAAAATTGGTGATATCGCCATGTACTGTCCTTCCTGGTTTTCAGGTTCTTCTTCTTTACTAGCGAAGGACACCAGGTCCTTCTCCAACTGATCTTTCCAATGGAGTGAAGGTCTTCATCTTTCTTATCTTCCCTCGTAACGTCGACTCATCAGATGTTGTTATAGCAGAACAGGAAATCGTCGAGAGAAGACTTTACTCCTCAATTGCCTAATTAGTCCGAGTAGCACCTGTTGGCAAGAGTTATTCTGCGTTGGATTTCGAGGCTGACATTGTTGTTGCTGTTAATGCTGGTTGCAAGATAGACGAAATTATTTATAACTTCGAAGTTATGACTGTCAACAGAGACGTGGGAGTCTAGTCACGAGTGCGAATTATACCCTCCACTTAACTTATGACCTGAAAAAAAATTAAAAAAAATAAAAAGCTATATCATGAAAACTAGAGCTGATAGAGACAAACTGATTACAGATTTGAATTCCGCGCACCCAAATTAACTAGAATCAGTTGATAAATTCAAAGAAGCAAACATTTTTTTTAATTTTGTCGGGCTGTGTTATTAAAGGTGAATATTTTCAAAATCGGTGATATTTCGAAATTTTCGTGGACCACTTGACGTGGTTTGTCCCATATATAAATGATTAGGATGGCGAGAAAAGTTGAAATCCGGCTGACCGTCTGTCTGTTCGTCCATGCAAGCTGTAACTTGAGTAAAAATTGAGATATTGAGATTGAGATTGGATTCCTCGGTACAAAACAAATTTCGAGTTCGTAGATGGGCGTAATCGGACCACTGCCACGCCCACAAATCGCCATTAACCGAAAACATATAAAGTGCCATAACTAAGCACTAAATTAAAAGATAAAGTTGTAATTTGGCACAGGGCATCGCCGGAGCAAAGGTCTCCTGTGAATAACAAGTTTTAAAAAAGTGGGCGTGGCCACGCCCTCTAATGTGTTTAATGTATTATAGATATCTCCTAAACCACTTAAACTACCACAACCAAATTTGCTTTGGGACCCAACCAAACGATTTCGACAAAATTTAGTACGTGGCATTCTTCTTACATTCTTATATCATATTGTGAAAATAGATGAAATCGGACAACAACCACGCTTATTTTCCTTATAGCAGAAATGCGTTCAGTTTCCAGTAGGCAAATCAAAAAAAATTAATATAACGTGATAAAACTTTGCACGAATAATTTCTTTCTGACCAAAACTTGTCTAAATCCAAGAAAAACTATTCAAGCCCCTAGGTAACGAACTTTTGAACTACGGTACCTATAGTTGAATTTTGATCGAAAATGTCGGTAAATGCATGAAATATATAATTGAAATTCAGGGATGATAATTTTCTGACAATGCTGTGTACATTTGTACATATGTCAAAAGTAGGTTGAATTGGACTAATACTTCCCTTAGCCCCCATATACTTAATATAAAGATTTTCGAACTTCTAGGTGACTTTGCACCGCATATACTGTGTCCAAAAAATAATTTGAATTTAATCTGCGCGCGTCGAAGGATTTCGAGAATTATTTATTTTTTAGGTTGGTAGTACTGTCAGTAGGATGGATTCATGTGTAGAAGTTCACGCAAGTGAGGAAAGTTCTCTGATCGCCATTCACTTGGGAGTGGCCAGAAACGATTCTTTTACACATGGCTCAAGCAGCTCACTACTTCCGGTCTTTGACCAAGTATCCTCTGGGTAGCCTAAGAACATCCGTTCGAAGGCGAGCTAAAGTGAGAAGGCGAAACATTCCCTGCAAGGGTTGTGCGCTGGGTTTGGGACCCGCCACGTAAAAAACACCCCCAGTGAAGAGCTACAACCAGCCTCGGATGAGAGACCCCCCTTTTGATGACGACCATGGCAAACGAAATAAGGACTACGAATTGAGGGCATGCACCTGGAATGTCCGGTCCCTTAATTGGGAAGGTGCCGCTGCCCAGCTGGTTGATGTCCTCGTAAGGACAAAGGCTGACATCACCGCCGTCCAAGAAATGCGATGGACGGGACAAGGACAGAGACGAGTAGGTCCTTGTGACATTTACTACAGTGGCCATATAAAGGACCGCAAGTTTGGTGTAGGATTCGTGGTGGGAGAGAGACTCCGTCGCCGAGTACTATCATTCACTGCGGTGAATGAACGTCTAGCCACAATCCGCATCAAAGCGAGGTTCTTCAACATATCGCTGATTTGCGCCCACGCCCCGACGGAAGAGAAGGACGATGTGACCAAAGATGCTTTCTATGAGCGCTTGGAGCGCGCTTGAGAGCTGCCCCCGCCACGATGTCAAAATCGTGCTTGGCGACTTTAACGCCAGGGTGGGCAAAGAAGGTATATTTGGCACTACGGTCGGTAAATTCAGCCTCCACGACGAAACATCCCCAAATGGGTTGAGGCTGATTGACTTCGCCGGGGCCCGAAATATGGTTATCTGTAGTACTAGATTCCAGCATAAGAAGATTCATCAAGCTACCTGGCTGTCTCCGGATCGAAAAACTACCAATCAGATCGATCATGTTGTGATAGACGGAAGACACGTCTCCAGTGTTTTAGATGTGCGTGCGCTCCGAGGTCCTAACATCGACTCGGACCACTATCTTGTTGCAGCTAAGATTCGCACCCGCCTCTGTGCAGCAAAAAACGCGCGCCACCAAACACAAGGAAGGTTCGACGTCAAGAAGCTGCAATCACAACAGACAGCCGAACGATTTTCTACTCGGCTTGCACTCCTGCTCTCTGAGAGCACTCGTCAACAACTCGGTATAAGGGAACTGTGGGACGGCATTTCAAACTCCTTACGTACAGCTGCAACCGAAACCATTGGTTTTCGGAAAGTGCAAAAGAACAGCTGGTACGACGAGGAGTGCCGTGTCGCAGCGGAGAGAAAACAGGCTGCCTACCTCGCAACGTTACGATCGACCACTACACGTGCGGGATGGGATAGATACCGAGAGTTGAAGAGGAAGCGAGACGCATTTGTAGACAGAAGAAGAAAGAGGCTGAAATGCGTGAGTACGAAGAGCTTGATAAGCTGGCCGACAGGGGTAATGCTCGAAAATTCTACGAAAAAATGCGGCGGCTTACGGAAGGTTTCAAGACCGGAGCGTATTCCTGTAGAACCCCCAAAGGTGATCTAGTCACTGATGCCCAGAGCATACTTAAATTATGGAGGGAACACTTCTCCAGCCTGCTGAATAGCAGTGAACGCACAACACCAGGAGAAGGAGAACCCGATTCCCCAATCGATGACGATGGAGCAGACGTTCCATTACCCGACCATGAAGAAGTTCGAATAGCAATTGCCCGCCTGAAGAACAACAAAGCGGCAGAGGCCGACGGATTGCCGGCCGAGCTATTCAAACACGGCGGCGAAGAACTGATAAGGTGCATGCATCAGCTTCTTTGTAAAATATGGTCGGACGAAAGCATGCCCAACGATTGGAATTTAAGTGTGCTCTGCCCAATCCATAAAAAAGGAGACCCCACAATCTGCGCCAACTACCGTGGGATTAGCCTCCTCAACATCGCATATAAGGTTCTATCGAGCGTATTGTGTGAAAGATTAAAGCCCACCGTCAACAAACTGATTGGACCTTATCAGTGTGGCTTCAGACCTGGCAAATCAACAACCGACCAGATATTCACCATGCGCCAAATCTTGGAAAAGACCCGTGAAAGGAGAATCGACACACACCACCTCTTCGTCGATTTCAAAGCTGCTTTCGACAGCACGAAAAGGAGCTGCCTTTATGCCGCGATGTCTGAATTTGGTATCCCCGCAAAACTAATACGGCTGTGTAAACTGACGTTGAGTAACACCAAAAGCTCCGTCAGGATCGGGAAGGACCTCTCCGAGCCGTTCGATACCAAACGAGGTTTCAGACAAGGCGATTCCCTATCGTGCGACTTTTTCAACCTGCTTTTGGAGAAAATAGTTCGAGCCGCAGAACTAAATAGAGAAGGTACCATCTTCTATAAGAGTGTACAGCTGTTGGCGTATGCCGATGATATTGATATCATCGGTCTCAACACCCGCGCCGTTAGTTCTGCTTTCTCCAGGCTGGACAAGGAAGCACAGAAAATGGGTCTGGCAGTGAACGAGGGCAAGACGAAATATCTCCTGTCATCAAACAAACAGTCGTCGCATTCGCGACTTGGCACTCACGTCACTGTTGACAGTCATAACTTTGAAGTCGTAGATAATTTCGTCTATCTTGGAACCAGCGTAAACACCACCAACAATGTCAGCCTAGAAATCCAACGCAGGATAACTCTTGCCAACAGGTGCTACTTCGGACTGAGTAGGCAATTGAGAAGCAAAGTCCTCTCTCGACAAACAAAAACCAAACTCTATAAGTCACTCATAATTCCCGTCCTGCTGTATGGTGCAGAGTCTTGGACGATGTCAACAACGGATGAGTCGACATTGCGAGTTTTCGAGAGAAAAGTTCTGCGAAAGATTTATGGTCCTTTGCGCGTTAGCCACGGCGAATACCGCATTCGATGGAACGATGAGCTGTACGAGATATACGACGACATCGACATAGTTCAGCGAATTAAAAGACAGCGGCTACGCTGGCTAGGTCATGTTGTCCGGATGGACGAAAACACTCCAGCTCTGAAAATATTCGACGCAGTACCCGCCGGGGGAAGCAGAGGAAGAGGAAGACCTCCACTCTGTTGGAAGGACCAAGTGGAGAAGGACCTGGCTTCGCTTGGAATATCCAATTGGCACCACGTAGCGAGAAGAAGAAACGACTGGCGCGCTGTTGTTAACTCGGCTATAATCGCTTAAGCGGTTTCTACGCCAATTAAGAAGAAGAAGAGTACTGTCAGTCACATTTATATCAAATTTCATGTCAAAATATTCATTAGTGTTTGAGATACGTGCCGTTTTGTGAGCTGCTAAAAGTGAGTTTTTCGTTTTTTGCGATATCGAAATTTGTTGAGCAAAGAATTTGCATTAAATTTTGTTTACGGAATCAATTTTCTGCTGCGGATACGTTGAGGATGGTCCAGAAAGCCTTTGGTGATGAGGCTATGTCTAAAAAAAATGTTTACAAGTGGTATAGTGAGTTCGAAGCCGGCCGTGAACGTGTCGAAGACGAAGAGCGTCCAGGGCGACCATCAACCTCAACCGACGGAGCTCACGTTCAACAAATCAAAGTTTTGGTGTTGAAAAACCGTCGATTAACAATTAGAGACCTTGCTGATGAAGTTGGCATATCGAAAGGTTCAGCCAATACCATTTTGAAGGATATTTTGGGCCTCAAGCGCGTCAAATCTCGACTGGTACCGAAAACATTGAATTTTTTGGAAAAAAGGCGTCGCGTTGAAGTGTGTGAAACGATGCTTTCCGACTACCAGGGTGTCATAAAACGCATTATAACTGGCGATGAGACTTGGATCTATGCTTACGACCCCGAAACAACCGATCAATCGAGCGAAAATCGTGCCAAAAGAGAGCCGAGACCAAAAAAATCGCGCCAAAGTCGCCAAAAATCAAGGTCATGTTGACTGTTTTCTTCGATTATCGTGGTGTTGTGCATTATGAATTCTTCCAACTGGTCAAACAGTCAACAAGGAATATTATTTGAACGTTATGCGTCGTTTGCGTAACGCTATCCGCCTAAAAAGGCCGGAATTGTGAAAAGACAATTCTTGGTTTTTACACCCCGATAATGCACCATCCCATACTGCCCTCGTAATTCGTGATCTCGCCAAAAACTCAACCCATATCGTTCCGCAACCACCGTATTCACCTGATCTGGCGCCGTGCGACTTCTGGCTGTTCACCAAGCTCAAAAGACCGCTCCGGGGACACCGTTTTTATACGATAGAGGAGATTCAAGCCGCAGCGAAGACAGAACTGAAGGCCATCCCGGAAAGTGACTACAACCAGTGTTTCGAAGATTGGAAAATCCGTTGGCATAAGTGCATTGCATCGGGAGGGTATTACTTTGAAGGGGATGAAATTGATTTGGAAGAATAAATAAAGAATTTTCAAAATAAATACAATGTCATCTTATTTTTTGGGCACAAGTATCAGCCAATATGTGAGTTATTTCAAAGAAAATGAGAGCGCGTGTTTTACTCATAACAGTGTATCTTTGTGCCCAAAATAGATACATTTGAGAGAAAACTTGGCCTAGCTCCAATATACTTTGACTTCGTTCTATATGATTGGTTTTACACCTTAAATTATTTCCCTGGCTTTGATTCTTGCAAGTTGCAAGAGTATAAAATATTCGGTTGCACCCAAACTTAGCCCTTGCTTACTTATTTTAATTCATTATTTGACGGTATATGAGACCGTGATAGAAATATAAAGAAAAAGTCCACAAATTATTTCGACAATATCCGAAGCTACAATTCGGCACATGCTTTGATCAGTTCGGAAGCTAATATTTCTGATATAGTTTTAAGAGGAACTCATTCCAAAATTCACGACACATTTTATCACAGAACAGGACCCATTGTTACAGCATATGGTCGTGCTCTAAGTTATGCCCAGTTGTATTTTTGCGATGCTGTTATAATGAGACAAATTTCAATTGAATTTGGATAAAAATAATCGATTTGTTCGTTTTTTTCGTACAATGAAGCAACATTGTGATAGAGTATGCAATGCACAGAAAGAGATTTATATGGTAATTAACTTGAATCGTGATACAGATATACGAATATACATTATAATGATGCAACTCGAACCGATGTTGCCGTCATTTTTCGAAAATTATTGTTTACACTGAAGTTTTGAGAACTTCGTAATATAAAATATAGAACTATTATTATCATTTTATATTAAGTTCACTTTAAATGTTTTTCAATATTTTCATTCGTTCATTTCCAAATTTCGTTTCTTTGTTTCCTGCTTTCACTGCATACAGCGATTTGATTTTATGATGGCTGAGGATAGGAATTTCTTTGACAAGAAAGGATTAAGCCAATAACCAGAAATAAACAAATAATTCTGCATGAGAATAAACTAAAAATTTTAATATTTTATAAATTTTTTTAGTAATTGTTTTCTACAACACTCTTTAGATTTTGTTCAAATTCTTCAAAATATCCACTCGATTATTTAGTTTGGACCCATCCGTAAAGATGTTTATCCCTGCGTCCCTGCCCACCTCGCTCTTCCACAGTATTCTCTGGAAGTTTAGACAATATTGCGGACCGAATTTGAATTCAATTCTATAGGATTTCGAAAACCCGTGGTAGCAGGAACTTAATAAGTATCTCTGAATGCCGCTTATTACAGGCGATTATTCGGGAGCATGTCTGTTACCAGTAAATGTAAAATAACGTTTAGTGCCTGACTTGGCGTTGTTCTAAGAGCTCCACTAATGTATACACTAGCTGCTCTTTGTGTGCCTTCCGTATGCCTTACCGCGTATTTATTTTTCATTATTGGCCACCATACCAATATACCGTATGTCATTATTGGTCTAATAACCACTGTGTAAAACATATCCGAGACGTTAAACCCTATTTGGGCTCCACCATCCTTTCTTCACCTTAGCGTCTAAGTTAGTTTCCAAGCTCTGTCTTGCTAGCATTTAAGTTTGGCCCGCACGATGCGACCCAACCATCAATAATTGTTTGATTAAGGTTAGCGAGGGTATTCCGGAATTTACCTCTAACCGAAAGCACCACCTCGTCAGTGTAGGCGACAACATGTACCGTCTTCTTTTCTAGACCCAATTCCAATCCTTGTGCGTTACTACTCAGCAACTCTTGGTTCCTCGCACTATCTGTTCTGTGTGTCAGACCGGCATACGTTGGAGCGTTATATCAGTCAAGTGCGACTCTTGTACTGGCTGGTGTCATTGAGTGGAATATGTCGTACGTTGTCCCATGCTCCAAGAGTTTGACCACGCAACACCTTATAGTGACATCGCCAACCAACACCACGGTGCCACAACCGTCAAATGATCGTAGGGGGATGAAGAAAATTATGGGCACCTGTAATACCTCGCCCGATATTACCATCGCTAGTGGTGGTCTGATAAATAGCATAACCTGGCCTATGATAACTCTCGCATCAGACCATCTGAACATAATGATTTCGATTGTGATACCTCCCGACTTTTTTTCTGTGGACAATCGTACCTTCGTTAACTTTAATAAAGCTAACTCGGTCAGCTTCACAGAATTTACCGTTGACGAATGTCAATTCCGCAAGGGGGTCGCAGTTGCTACCGCTCACTTTATACCTGTTGGAATCGCGGAACTCCGCCTCAATTTTCCAGTCGAAGCAGCTGTTTTAGCGAATGAGCGAGACACCTTACGCCATGCCAATTGCTGTGATGTCCGAATAAAAGATTTCCATTTAGATATTTGTTAATTGGTAAATCAACATAAGCGGACAAAATGGATAGAGCATCTTAAGTCATGGAACCTTTTCACCGGCGTGAGTATGCTTTGGACTACTGTGAAAGCTTTGTCTAACCCGAATTCAAATCAATGACTATGCCTCTCCGAACCCGAAAAAGTGCGCGAGATATTTTAGCCGACAATTACTACACACCCTTCGGTAGACAAACGATGTGTTACTCGACGGCTGTACAAAATGCCAAAAGACTGCGGACCCTTTAATACCGAAGAGAAGATTCGAAGTGTCATCAATAAAGCAAAATCCGCTAAATCTATTGGTCCTGATGGAATAAACATGTTATGTTAAAGCACCAAGACTCGACGTTAGTAAGCTACTTCACCAAGGTCCTTAACCTGTCGCTGACTACTTTTCCAATAGCCGATGTGTGGAAAATCGGAAGAGTGGTCCGACTAATGAATCCTGGGAAAGCCGTCAACAAAGGGGAGTCTTATCGCCCGATAACTCTTTTTTCCCCAATAGTGAACACACTTGAGGCCTTGCTACTCCCGCCATTTACTCACCACCTGAGCTTTGCTCTTTCACTTCTTATACGACCGCGATTATTGCCAAAGTACAGTGTGGGAACAAAATTCTCAAGACGCTAGCCGGCATCACATGGGGAAAAGACAAAGGGACGTTGATGGCAACATACAAGGCCGGTACTCAACTACGCCGCACCAATATGGTCGCCTGGATGCAGTGAAACGTAGATGAGGAAATGCACTGCACTCCGGTCTACAAGGGTATGTCTCTTGATGTTTTCGAAGGAACATCTACACATTGAGGCCCGTTTTTTCAGTTAAGGAGCACAATGAACTCCTCTCCAAGCAGTTTCTGCTGGGGTGTTTTCGTAGAAACCATCCCTACAGTCGCCGCAATCAAGAGGTCTTTTCTTAAATAAGTCGACGACATAAAACAAGACCACCACACTACCCATTGTAAACGACAAGCTCGAGTTGCCGCGAGAACCGAGAGTGACCCTTGCGTATTTTCGTTCCGGATACTTTAACACCCGACATAACAAATATATGTCCAGCATGCAAGTAGTCCCTGTCGTTCCGAACCCATTTAAACACCTCGTTTCCGGTGACTACCGTTCGATGACCTTGACGGGACTATATAACAGTTACAACAACGATAGAGCGGGCCCAATCTGTGAGTAAGAAGCAGATGTCGCATGAGGAAGAAGCCTTCTCCGGCAAGAAGCCATGGATATGAATACCACCAACCAGTCGTTAAAGTCAATTCCTGTAATTCATTCAAAACGGTTTCCTCGGAGCGGTCGTTTGAGTTTGCTGAATAGTCAATACGGTAGTTGCACCACGATATTGGTTGAAAATTTGGCGAAAAACTCACGAAGAATCAATGCACTATGCGACGGTGCATTATCGTGGAGCAAAATGCAATAATTATCGCTCATAATTCCGACCTCTTTTTAAGACTCAATTAGTATTCCTTATTGACAGTTTGGCCGGTTGGAAGGAATTCGGAGTGCATCACATCTCGATAATTAAAAAAACTATCTAGAACCCTGATTTTTGACCCGCTTCGACATGGCTTTTTTAGCTGGCTTTTTTAGCTGCATCTCACTTTTGCCACAATACTCGGTCGATTTATCGCCTGTTTTCGGGTCGTAAGCAATAATCCAAGACTCATCGCCAGTAATAATACGTTTCATGACATCCTGGTAGTCGGAAGGCATTGTTTCACAGATGTTAACGCAACACTGTTTTTCGAAAAAAATTAAGTGATTTTGGAACCAATCCTGCTTTCAATTATCTTAGACCCAAATGATATTTTAAAATGGTTTTTCCTGATTCTCAAGCATCAATTATTTTATTTTATTGACGTGTTCATCAGCAGTTAATGTTGATGGCTGTCCTGGACGTGGTTCGTGGTCAACGCATTCTCGACTCTCTTTGAATAATTTGTACCAATCAACAACAATTGCAAAAGCAATTATCACCGAAGGCCTTTTCCAACATTCTGTCACTGACAGTCAAACCAACCTAGCAAAAAATATGTCGACGAATGGGTTTTCGCGCAAAATTTAAATTAAAAAGACTTACTATTTTTTGCCCACAGTAAAATTTTAGCTTACCCATTTAATTAAGGATTAGGGTTAATCAGAATTTTCAAAGAATTATTTTTTTTTGCATTTTCGTTAAGTGTAATATCTTAAAAATATTCTCTGAAAATTTCACGTTGATCCGATAATTAGTTTTTCAGTTATTCGACAAATAACAAAGAGAGCTCGGGCACTTCAAAGCGCTAGTGTGAAATTTTAAACGCGTTTTCTCAAAACATTGTTTTTTGAACTGGTGACAACTGTAACTCGAAAACCGCTCAGTAGATTTTAATTAAATTTATCACCCAACTCTTTTTTTACACGGTTTCTTTTTACACGGATTTGAAGTTACACGGTTGAAAAAATTTTTTTTGTAAAAAACTTTTAATCTAGTACGGTTTCAAAATCACTGTCTTGTAATTATGTTTATTTTTACCACACTTAGCACCATTGCTGAAATGAACATACACAGTAGTAACTGGGAAATTCCCTTATTCGATAACTCTTACCAACACATCTTGTTCGCATGATATTTACATTGCTGAAATGGATATCTCCAGCGATGATATACTGACTTTAGTCCAGTTCGTCGCAAACAAATGCGCTTGTTATCAAGTAGCGACGAATAATTATGTGGCTATGTATGTAAATATTTTTTCCTTATTTCTATTATGATTTTTCTGTTCTTAATTCTGGATAAACAGATTTCTTTTGTTTTTTGCTTGCTCTACCAATTTTTCACCTGTTTGCATTATGTATTTTAAGTTTTAATGCTCAATAAAATGCCATTTGAACATACAATTTGTATGCTGTGAGAACTAAATATCTATACAGAAATTAGCCCACTCAACCCATAAAGGCACACCCTAATGTTTACAACACAACGGGGAAAACCACGCCACTTCTAGAAATACAAGAAGATTGAGGAACCAGACATGCAGACGAAACAACAACAAGCATGCATACGCAGCGGTAAAACCACGCCACTGCCAGCAACATACGCCATCCCAGCAACACACACCTTCCCAACGCAACATGTTGCGAATGTGTTAGCACGCAGCACAGGCTTGCTGGGGAGTTAGGTGCAGTGCTGCCAATTTGGATTTTTTCCCGTCAAAACTGGCTTTTTTCGTAGGCTAACTGCGGGAAAAATTTGAGAATTGCGGGAATTGGGAAAAGCGGGAATTCTGGCTTTTTTAGAAATTCAGTTGGCTTTTTCTGACTTTTTTCTGTGTTGTTAACACTTAAGTACAAAAAATATGAAAAAGTGGCAGCTTTACGATAGTCACTTACAAACAAACAAGAAAATGTGGTGGCGGATCGATTGTTTTTCTCGATATACGCGAATGTCATCTCTATTTAGTGGTTCCATCTCTATTTAAAAAGTGCGCGTAAATTCTTAAAGGTTGTGAAATGCCGGAAGAGTGCAAGCAAAAATGCCGCGATGTGTGGCTTAAAAGTGATGAATTCAAGGCATGGATTCGCAGGGATGATACAGGCCAGCAGAGGGTTTACTGCAACTATTGCAAGAGCACTATCACAGCGAAACTGAGTGATCTGCGAGCTCACGCTGCAACAAAGAAGCACACAAGTGCCATGAGTGGCTTTACCCAGGCGAACAAGCTCAACTTTGCAAGAGCATCTGAAAATTATAATGTGCAAATTAAGGAAGCATCGCTGCGCCTTTTTATTGTACAGGATACAGCAATGGCGCAAATTGACCACTTGGGGAGCCTATGCAAAAAACGGTTCGACGGAGCACCGGACCAAATGCACAAACATTTTAAAAAATGTATTAGGACCACACTTTTCTGAAGACTTACGCCAAGATATCGGAGAATCAAAATGCAGCCTCCTCCTCGATGAGTCCATTCAAATATTGTGTTTACCCTGGTCAAACGCGGAGATAGAAAGGGTTTTTAGCCAGGTTAACCTAATTAAATCAAAATTAAGAAATTCAATAGGCCTCGCCACGACTAACAGCATTCTAAGCATAAGGTAAAGTGTTATTTCAAGCAAAAGATATACTCTATTCATTTTTATTTTAATATACAGAAACGGATTACGAAGAATGGGAAAATACTGCGTCGACTATGAAGTGCCTGTAAAATATCTGCAGATGATAGGCACGAATATGTCATACGAAAATGAGACCGAACAAGACGATATAGATAAATTAATGGAAATCTTTTAAACAAAAATGAACTTAATAATTTGTTATTTTTTTTTATACATTTTTTCTTATTTTTGATACATTTGTTTTTAGATTTTTTTTGGAATATCTTATCATTTTTTTTAGCTTTTTTCTCCATTCTTCCCGTCAAAAACAGCTTTTTTTCCTGGTCAAAAGTTGGCAGCACTGGTTAGGTGACCGATGATGTGACAACGTACAACGTACACACCAGGGATAATGGGATGCCCAGCTTATTCCAGTGTGAGAGCGCCTCAAAATAAGCGTTTTTTATAACATTTTCCATTATAGCCAGATCGAACAAAATAAGAATTTTTGGGCATTTTAAATTAAAACACCCAACAATTATTGCGATTGCAAATTGTTATATATTGGACTTTTAATATATGGCGAAACTACTTAAATCCTTTTTTATGATTTTATGGTACATTAAATTAAAACAACTAACTTTTGATCTTTCAACACCTAATAAGGTGAATTGGGCCTGTTAGTTTTCAATTAATAAATGAGTCAAACCACGTCAACTTGATCAATGTTTTTTCATCATTTTTAGAAATCTAATGACTTTTCTGAAATTCGATAGCTTATATCAAGATGAAAAAACACTTTAAATAGTTTTTCGAAATTCTGCGCCGTTTTTTTTATATTCAATTTTTACTAATTTAGCAACATTTTAAGAAAAAATGCATATCTCAGGACCTGTTTGCTATAAACGAATGAAATTTTTTTTGAATATCGAAAACTGTATTTACTTTATTTTAAAAATATTGAACGTGAAATATTCGAAATTTAAGTAATTTGTTAATAACAATTGTTTAAACAATTGAAATTTTTTATGCTTTCTAGGCCTACAATTACAGTGAAAATTTTACAAAACATACTTTAAACATCCATTTTCATATCCCCCAAAGAAAAAATTTGTATTTTTGACTCTAAGAGTCAATATCGCATTTTTAGACTCACCATACACTATAGCCAGCGAGCTAGTGATGGACACGATGCTGACAGTGCCTTACAGAGCGCATTATGAATGATGATACTCTCCATGATTCAAACAATTGTAGCTCAAAGTCGACAACTTCTGGATGTGGGGCATATACATGGTGCTTATTTATTATAATCAGTTCAAACAACAATAACTTTTAACATTGCAAAACGAAAAATACAATGTTACACATATGTGTGGTGTACAACAGATAGACGACACGCTACAAACTTCATTTAATCACATGGATCACCGAAGACGTATCATTAGAATAAAGCCTACATTTGAGAGTTGTTTCACTCACAACTGCGATTTGATGGTACTGACGCGTATTTTTTATAGCAGCGACATTTTCAAAACTTTTTTGAATATTTCTATCGTGACGATCGTGTTCTGCTTGGGAACAAAAATCAAAATCTATATTTTTGAAGAAGTCGTTTGCCCATTCATAGAATTTTTTGGGAGTGTTGATAGGATCACTATCAACTCGCTGCAAACTGGCGCGATATGCGTGCCTCTTTACGGTTCCACCGACCCCATCACATGCCCCCTTCCCATGAGAAGTGGCGAAAAAATTCCATTCCGCTTTGACATTGAATTCTTTCTCATGTCTTGCCAAATTTCGGAAATTAAATTTATTCTTATATTGTGAGGCAGCTCCATCTGAAAAATAAAAGAGTTTTTTCACCAAGTTTTTCCCAAATTTCCGTTTCAAATATGCAATGAGTTTGGTGTTGAACAAATGCACTGATTTAGTATCGTGAGAAACTTTTTCTGAGATAATCACAAAGTTGAGATGCAAAGTCTCATTCAATTGTCGATAGTAAATCACGTATGGATGCACAGTGACCTGGCTATTCGTCCAATGATGAGACTGGACAGCATTCTGAATGTGGAATGTATAATTTTCAGCGAAGTCCAAACTAACAATGAATTCACCTTCTCCAGCTGATTTCTTCTTTTCGACAAAATACGCAGCTTGCGCCTTAGCAAGAAAATCGTGTTTTCGGAGCAAATTCAGACTTTTTGCAAAATCTTGCAAGAAATCATCTCTGACCTGAGTTATTTCTGATATATTACTCCTGTAAGAAAGTGTAACAAATATCAATTATGAAATGGCAATGACCAATGGAAGTGGTTGATAAATGAGTAACAATATATATTTTTTAATATAATTTTTCACAAAAAGTCACGTTCATTTCATTAATCTCGTTTGAATTTGGATCGGATTGACGATAATTGATTTCAAAAATAATATATCATAATAAATGTGTTGCATATAGATGGGTAATAATATGTTTCATTTAATCTCACTCTCAATTGATTAGGATTTTCAATTTGTGCAATTTCTTTTAATTGTCTATCTGATCTACAATTAATTCATTAACTTAAATTTAATCAAATTATATATAAATTTCTATTAAAAAATCAGAAGTTATTGGGTAATATATACCTGTCTGTATTTGTCCATTGACTATATGTTAGTGAAGATATATTATTCTGTTCGAAAAGTTCTTTTAATTTCGTGATGACAGGTTCAATTCCAAGACAATTTTCACATATGGATAAATAACAATCTGATGATGAATTATTGCAAATCGTTTTTTTGATAAAATCTTGAGAAGTTTCGGTATAATTGATTTTCCGAATCTTCAATTCTCGTTTGATCCCAAAGATTCTCATGTCCATATTTTGATGTGTCTGGCACACGCAAACATTGTGTGTTCCGCTTTGACCAGCTAAAATGCACTCGCGAGGTCTAAGGTCACGAAATTTGGAAAGGCCTACGTGCGATTGAGGAAACTCAGTTTTAAATTGCTCATATAAGTCATTCAGATTGAATAGCAATAATCTTTTTTGAACTTTAGTTTTCACACCATTTTCTAAAACTGTCTTATAATCTTTTATTCCTGGCATTAATCTGCTCGCATAGTCAGACAAATAGAAATCTTTCACTCTATTAACAGTCTCAAGTGAAATGATTTTTCCTTTTTTTTTGGCAGGTCGAGATGCAAAACCAGAGTTTTTTAGCATTTTTTTTTGCAGCTGAAGCTGTGTATCGAGTTACCGAAAATGTTCTACATATTTCAGCAATAGTCCATTCATGTGGGAGAGTAGTTAGTATCTGAATTTTATCAGATCTCGATTTTGCTGCGGCTAAAGCAGTTTTTACATTCTGAACTAGAGACTCCGATCCATTTTTCTTGCTCTTTTCGCCATTACAGTTGTTGATTACTGGTGATTTATTAATTGCAGCAATGAGTTTCCACAGGTAGTGGAAACAAAACATTTTTCAGAAAAATATATAAACTTATCAACGTTATTATTTATTTTGACCTCAAAATGGATACATTAATACATGTTTCAATTAACAAAATGTATACATCAATAAATATTCTCACTTGTTTTTTTCACTGAAACAACTGACGCTGCGACGAAAATCACATATACGTACGTTGCGCACGCCGCCATGCCGTGTCCATCACTAGCTCGCTGGCTATGGTGTATGGTGAGTCTAAAAATGCGATATTGACTCTTAGAGTCAAAAATACAAATTTTTTCTTTGGGGGATATGAAAATGGATGTTTAAAGTATGTTTTGTAAAATTTTCACTGTAATTGTAGGCCTAGAAAGCATAAAAAATTTCAATTGTTTAAACAATTGTTATTAACAAATTACTTAAATTTCGAATATTTCACGTTCAATATTTTTAAAATAAAGTAAATACAGTTTTCGATATTCAAAAAAAATTTCATTCGTTTATAGCAAACAGGTCCTGAGATATGCATTTTTTCTTAAAATGTTGCAAAATTAGTAAAAATTGAATATAAAAAAAAACGGCGCAGAATTTCGAAAAACTATTTAAAGTGTTTTTTCATTTTGATATAAGCTATCGAATTTCAGAAAAGTCATTAGATTTCTAAAAATGATGAAAAAACATTGATCAAGTTGACGTGGTTTGACTCAAATGTTTTTAATCGTTTGTAATTGAAAATTAATTCGATTATGCATCAAATTACAAAACGTTTCATAAAATATATTTAAATTTCACATTTTCTTGGATTTTCATTGTTTTAAATTTTTATTAGCGATCTTGAACGGCGGCAACAAATTCCTCCGTTCACATATATTTTTGATATAATTTCAATCTGGTCATTCCAGTCATTCCAATTACAAAACGTCAAAACCTCCCCAATCCAGTCAACTGTCAAAGTTTAGGTGGTTTTGACGTTTAGCAATTGTTCTCCCACTTCCAGTGAGAGAGGAGTTGGACATCTCTTTATCTCTGCTTGGTACCCTGACTTGTGAACGCCGTCTGTTAAGGGCGAGCCTGGTAGTGAGTTTATCCTCTGACCAACTCAACCATTAACATTGCGGTCGCTAACGCAGTCTTCCGTGGTCCGGTATATTTACGCGGCAAAGTGTTTGAACAGGACATCACCAGCGTAGCAGAGGAGCGTCAACGTGTATACCAGGACAGCGTATTGAAGCCTACACGAGCGTCGGCAGGAGTAGCCGAGCGTAGTCGTCGTAGCACGCGAGCGTCAACGTATACGCCAGGACATCGTCATCGATGCATACAGGAGCGCCGGCAGAAGTAGTCGAGCGCAGTCGTCGTTGCAGAAGAGCGTCAACGTGTACGCCAGGACACCGTCATTGAAGCCTACACGAGCGCCGGCAGAAATAGCTGAGCGTGGTCGTCGTAGCACGGGAGCGTCAACTCACGTCGCAGGACATCGTCATTGCAGCCTACGCGAGCGCCGGCAGAAGTAACCGATCGTGATCGTCGAGCAGCCAGTCGTCTAGCAACGAGGAACGCAGCAGAGTGGGAAATGGTATTGCCCTAACGGACCACACTGAACCGTTATCCTGAAAGCACTTTCTTCGGGCGACGACACACATAGGTTTCTGCTAGTGCATACTGCGGCTAAAAATATAAGGAGTTGTCGCAGGACAATGACATTTGGTACATCATTGTTTTGGATTCCAATCAAGAAAAAAATGAAAAAATCAAAATCACGCCCCCTTTTTTACGCCCACCTCCCATATAAGGTGAAACTTAATTTTTGACCTACAGCACTGATTTTTGGTACATACATAGCATTTTTATGACATTATATATGTTGGTGTTAAATTTCAATAATATCCGCCCTCTTTTACGCCCACCTCCCATACAACTAAATTCTCTTTTATCAAGTCTCTTTTAGCAACTCTTTTACATCTTCGTGACATTCTAATTTTTTTAATTTTATTTTAGTACGAAAAATGTTTATGTACGGACCCGAAGACATTAATAAGTGATGCATCACATCTTCGTTAGTGGATATGCGTCCAATTCTTCTGGAATGATACATCCTATAGTTCCTGTAATCCTTGTTATATATATATTGCATACTTTTGGGCGGTAACTTGCCATTTTAGAGTATCTCATTGTTTTTTTCAAGGGGGGCAATTTGGGGCAGCTGAATTTTTTTTATCGTTTAGCTGAGACTTCAGGCTTTAATTCGGTGTATGTATGTCGACAGCGGTAGACAGCGCTAAAAAGATGCACCACTTTGAATTTGAAGAACATTGAAATTTTGACGTCCAAATTATGTTGTTCCACAATATTTTTTATGCATTATTTTTATACTCTCGCAACAAAGTTGCTAAAGAGAGTATAATAGTTTTGTTCACATAACGGTTGTTTGTAAGTCCTAAAACTAAAAGAGTCAGATATGGGGTTATATATACCAAAGTGATCAGGGTGACGAGTAGAGTCGAAATCCGGATGTCTGTCCGTCCGTCTGTCCGTGCAAGCTGTAACTTGAGTAAAAATTGAGATATCATGATGAAACTTGGTATACGTATTCCTTGGCTCCATAAGAAGGTTAAGTTCGAAGATGGGCAAAATCGGACCACTGTCACGCCCACAAAATGGCGGAAACCGAAAACCTATAAAGTGTCATAACTAAGCCATAAATAAAGGTATTAAAGTGAAATTTGGCACAAAGGATCACACTAGGGAGGGGCACATTTGGACGTAACTTTTTTGGAAAAGTGGGCGTGGCCCCGCCCCCTACTAAGTTTTTTGTACATATCTCGGAAACTACTATAGCTATATCAACCAAACTCTATAGAGTCGTTTCCTTCAGGCATTTCCATATACAGTTTAAAAATGGAAGAAATCGGATAATAACCACGCCTACCTCCCATACAAAGGTTATGTTGAAAATCACTAAAAGTGCGTTAACCGACTAACAAAAAACGTCAGAAACACTAAATTTTACGGAAGATATGGCAAAAGAAAGCTGCACCCAGACTTTTTTCAAAAATTGAAAATGGGCGTGGCGTCGCCCACTTATGGACCAAAAACCATATCTCAGGAACTACTCGACGGATTTCAATGAAATTCGGTATGTAATATTTTCTTAACACCCTGATGACATGTACGAAATATGGGTGAAATCGGTTCACAACCACGCCTTCTTCCAATATAACGCTATTTTGAATTCCATCTCATGCCTTCTCTGTATACATTAGGAACCAATGGTGATAGCGGAATAAAACTTTACACAAATACGGTATTTGAAAAATATGTAAATGACTGATAATGAAATCTCGTTTATCACTTTATCATGCGAGAGTATAAAACGTTCGGTGACACCCGAACTTAGCGCTTCCTTACTTGTTTTTAATGGATTTTGATGCAAATTTTTTCTTTGATACATATTATAAATGAAAAATAATAATAAAGTTGAATTTCAATAGTTGTTTTATTGTATCAATGATTTGACTTTTGAGTAAATTTTTTGCTAATTTTGATGTTTTCCACATTCACCAATTTTGGGCAGTTCTGGACAAAAAACTAATGCAGATAGAATCCTAATACTTTGGGAAAATAATGTATAGATAGTTGGTAACAAACTGTGAAATTTTCATTCAAATCAGACAACATGCCATTTTTTAATTTCAGCCACGGAAATCCCAATGTGCGACATTACAACGCGGGAGACAAATTTTGTAAATTTAATTAAAATTATAATAAAAGTAAAATAGAGTACGATTCGCAGAAGAGCCCCAATGTTTACAAATTTATTGTAACGAACCCTGGACACGGCGAGTATACCTCAGCAAATTATACTTGTAAAAGCAGGGGCAGCAAAAAGCTTCGTTACAATGGATAATGAAATTTTATAGTTTTCAACATTTTTTACACGGTTTTTCAAAGTAAATATAGTTCTTTATTTCATCTTACACGGTTTTCAGATGACATAGAACGAATCCCCCATTTTACTATAGGAAACGCCTCTTTTTTTACACGGATTTCTGAGGAACGTATCTACCGTGTAAAAAAGAGTTGGGTGCAAGTACCTGTTTTTGGAAATGGATCAACACAAACAACTATAACTTTGGAAATTAAATTTTTTATTTGATATGAGTTGTTAGTTCGATTCACTACTTCCTAAGCCTTGGCGCATTGAACACATCTTGTGCAAATAAATTGAATTATTTCTTTATTTTTAGAAATCGGGTGGTAGCGCATTTACAAGAATTCAAAAAAATCTAGATATACATATATATAGATAATGTTACACAGCGTACACTCTCACATATTTCACAGCCATGGCAGCCTGCGAACCCCACTCCCTGCTGCATGTTCTTTTTCTCTTTGAATCACGGCATTCCTTTTTAACTGTCGCATTTTCGCAACAACCTGTGAAACTTCGATGAAATAAAGCAAATGCGTTATCTAGTGTATTTTTCCATGGCTTCGCTCTCGTATCCTCGAATTCAAGGTGTCCCCCAGCTCCAACGCCCAAAACGATATGATACTAGATACGATAATAAACAGAGAAAATAGATCCATAATATAATGATATATGTATATATATATATATGTATATATATGTACATATATATATAATACATATTTGCAAACACTTACAGGTTCCGCATATTCACCGTTATTAATGTAACAACCGTACTTCTTATTGTCGGCGTACATATGTATTTCGGTTGAAGTCCATACTAGTGTAAAGTTGTGATAGCCATTTGCGTTGAAATCCATTCCGGCGGCCATATGACTTGTACGAACGAAATATAATTTACCTTTATTAGGTAGGCCATTTAATATTACTGGGCCACCACGTATTCGGTTATTTTCAATATCTACTGATGTGGCAAAAGCTATTCGGAGTTGTTTTCGCGTAGTACAACTGAGATTGTCGGGCACAAGCATCATATCTATATACATATGTATAAAGAAGCACATAATTCATATTTCAAATATTAGAACTATTTTCCCACTTACAGGGGAATAGCCAATCACCGTAGGGCAATGTTGCATATATTTCAATACGTCCATATGTAAAACTGAATTTACCATTTGTGTCGATTCTCGACGTGTTTACTGGTGGGGGATATGCATATGACCTGTTTTTATGTTGTACATATGCGCAAGTAAAAGTATTGTTTTCATAGCAAACAGGCTGTTTACAACTATAAAGACAGACAAAGATGTAAACTTTTAAAATAAGAATGGTGCTATTTGACAATTCAATTGTTTTTGTTTCTTTACAGACTTAAACAAATAGAAATACATACATAGTTCCTATAAAAATGTAGATACTACAATTTGACTTATTTTATGTTCGAATTTTATTTTTCTTATGAAGCGTAGCACGAAACCAAATTTTTTTCAAGTGGATTTCTTCACTTCTCATCTTTACTATCGTCAAGAAAGTACAAGTATTGTAATTTCTCTAGTCCTGGACTAGACCAGTTCAAGTTTTTCAAAATATATATATTTGGTTTTTACCTAATGTACCGTCTAAGGTTCTAAAACATGACACAAAACATTATTAAAAATCCTGTCCAATTTTTAAGTATTTTTTCAATCAGCAGTCGATCGTACTCGAAGACTATTACAAGTATCCACTTAGTAAGGTCTAAGCAGACTAAAAATCCGCTTTTAAGTAGCGCGAACCTAGAAGAAATCGACGGAGGTTCTATAAAATATATATATGGATAGTCGAAAAAGTCTTTTCGTATTTCTAATCAAACTTCAAATTATTTTTTCTATAGCGTAGACACCGCTTACGCGATTATAGCCGAGTTAACAACAGCGCGCCATTCATTTCTTCTTTTCGCTACTTGGCGCCAATTGGATATTCCAAGCGTAGCCAGGTCCTTCTCTACTTGGTCCTTCCAACGGAGCTGAGGTCTTCCTCTTCCTCTGCTTCCCCCGGCGGGTACAGCTTCGAATACTTTCAGAGCTGTTGTGCTTTCGTCCATTCGGACAACTTGACCTAGTCAGCGTAGCCGCTGTCTTTTAATTCGTTGAACTATGTCAATGTCGTCATATATCTTGTACAGCTCATCGTTCCATCGAATGCGATATTTGCCGTGGCCAACGCGCAAAGGACCATAAATCTTTTGCAGAACTTTTCTCTCGAAAACTCGCAACGTCGACTCATCAGTTGTTGCCATCGTCCAGGCCTCTGCCCCATATAGCAGGACGGGAATTATGAGTGACTTATAGAGTTTGGTTTTTGTTCGTCGAGAGAGGACTTTGCTTCTCAATTGTCTACTCAGTCCGAAGTAGCACCTGTTGGCAAGCGTTATCCTGCGTTGGATTTCTAGGCTGACATTGTTGTTGGTGTTTACGCTGGTTCCAAGATAAACGAAATTATCTACGACTTCAAAGTTATGACTGTCAACAGTGACGTGAGAGCCAAGTCGCGAGTACAGCTTGATGACAGGAGATATTTCGTCTTGCCCTCGTTCACTGCCAGACCCATTTGCATTGCTTCCTTGTCCAGTCTGGAGAAAGCAGAACTAACGGCGCGGGTGTTGAGGCCGATGATATCAATATCATCGGCATACGCCAGCAGCTGTACAATCTTATAAAAGATTGTACCTGCTCCATCAAGTTCTGCAGCTCGAATTATTTTCTCCAGCAGCAGGTTGAAGAAGTCGCACGATAGGGAGTCGCCTTGTCTGAAACCTCGTTTGGTATCGAACGGCTCAGAGAGGTCCTTCCCGATCCTGACGGAGCTTTTCGTGTTGCTCAACGTCAGTTTACACAGCCGTATTAGTTTTGCGGGGATACCAAATTCAGACATCGCGGCATAAAGGCAGCTCCTTTTCGTACTGTTGCAAGCAGTTTTGAAATCGACGAAGAGGTGGTGTGTATCGATTCTCCTTTCACGTGTCTTTCCAAGATTTGGCGCATGGTGAATATATGGTCGGTTGTTGATTTGCCAGGTCTAAAGTCACACTGATAAGGTCCAATCAGTTTGTTGACGATGGGCTTTAATCTTTCACACAATACGCTCGATAGAACCTTATAAGCGATGTTGAGGAGGCTTATCCCACGGTAGTTGGCGCAGATTCTTTTTATATTTATACTAATAAATAAATTGACAAATATGTACCATTTTGGTCGACCACTTTTTGCCATTTTTCTGCTAGAGCCATTATTCCATCAGTGTAAATCGAAATTTTCAGAACGGAAGCGAGCGAACCATTGTTGTGCTACACGATACAGCAACGTCTCCGTAAACTTTACAATTTTCATTAGTGGCTTGCGTGCCATTCTTCCCTTTTTTATACAAAACTCTCAAAATATAGCGAATTTCTTTATTATTTTCATTCCTTTTTGAACAGCTGTAACTTCTTTTCAACTTCCTTGAATTTATTATGAATCTTCAAATCTCACCTTTTCAACACTATACGGTATTGGTAGCACTGGAAATATACGACTGCAACGACATCTATTGACAAAATACGTAAATACTTTTTCGACTATCCAATATCTAAATAATAATAAGCGTGGCGAGTTGAGTCGATTTAGCAATGTCCGTCTGTCTGTGTTTCCGTTCGTCCACTCGTCTATTTGTTTATACGCGAACTAGTCTCACGTTATTTTCTCCCCAAGAATTTCTAATCTGACAAGATATCTTCACATTTGGCGCAGGTTATTTACTGTTTAAGGCAAAAATGCAATATCCGAAGAAATTAGTCAGATCGGAGCACTACATATATAGCATACATCTGCCAAACAAACTGAACGATAAGAATTAAATAATTGTAAGGAATCTTTTGTATTTGTGAAGGGTAACGTTTTTTCTTGTTTTTTTTATAAACTAAGATGTTTACTATAAACTAAAGGAGAAAAATTCGATTCCTTTTCTTTCATCTAGAATAATTAGTCAAAATTAGGATTTGTTTGATGGCTGAATACTGGGCTAGCCTGAAACTTAAGTTCTATGGAAAGAGCTGAAAAAAATATCTACTACGCTATTACAATAAGTAAGAGCACACTGAAAGATATGGAACTGAAATCCACATAATTTTAAGCGATTTTCAGTATAATCGCTTTAAAAGTTCTTACTTTTTGAGTTCAATGGTTGCTTTATTTTTCGCTTGCGATATTATAGGTGTTATTAGTAAAGTTTCACGGCTTACAGTCATACACGAATTATCATCCCTTACAGCTGTAAAGTCTTCAGATCGATCACCTATTGCATTTGAGTGAAGATAATTTCCACGATTCCAATTGGATAGTTTTGGTGATTTGAAAAGCTCTTCAAAAATCAAGTCATTTGGTTTGAATATTCTTCTAGAAGGTTTTTGGTTTATAAAAACTTTAGTTTCGCTATTTTTAATAACACCATCGGCATTTAGTTGTGGTTTAGCTGCGGTACATGGATCGATCGGTTTGTCGGCTTCCTTAATAGTTTCATGAATGATATTATTGTCCAAGAGTCTTACGCTATCGGTTCGTGAATATATACCCTCCTTATGCATTATTAGTAGATTTATTTTCACTTTAGCATTATTTTGCAATTTACGAGCGACTTGTTTAGTTGTCCAACGATTGTTCATTGGTTTAGTTAACAAATCCAATAATAACGGGCATTGTTCATTAATCTCAATGTTATATATTGCCATAGTGATTCCATCGTCATCTATTTAAATTGAAATAGGAAATTAGTTTAGTTTAAATTACAAAAAAATATTAGAGTATAACATGAGAAAAAGTTTCAACGATAGACGCTGGCTTTTTGCCGTAAACAGCTTATTTGAGGCGGAAGAAGAACGCCGTTATTGGTCCTTACTTTATGTATGATTTTGAGAGTAAATTGGTCATGTTGATTCGTTTTGATCTATCAATTTGCAACAGATTGGGTATCCGTATCGATAATATTGATACTTTAGGTTCTTTTAGACATTAGGAAATATTATGGGGGTACTCTCATGTGAACGCATACATTTTACCACTTTTTAGGATTTTTTTTTTTATGCGACAAAAAAATTAAGTCATTTTAATTTTTTAATATATTTTTTTTTTTGTATTTTGAAATGTACAAAAATTTTTTTTTTTCGTTTTTTACATTTTTAATATTTTTTTTTTTAATCAAAGTAGTCCCCAACAAAAAAAGTAGTTCACTCACTGGCTGTTCATGTTGTCTGAAATAAAAAAAAACGAATGGATTATTATTCAGTAGTTCTGCGGCTATCGTCCCTACCAAATATAATCAATTTCATTAAAAAAATATCGAACTTCAAAAAAAAGTCACGAAAATCTCGTGTTTTTTTTTTCGTTAAAAATCGTTTAAAAAAATATGAAAATATTTTCGAAAATAAACTGTTCTGGTAGAGACGATAACTATAAATGAGTAGAAGAAAGAGTGTAAATTTTAAAGCAATCGGTTGAATACTTTTGGTTTAGGACCATGACAGTTTCAGAAAATGATGATTCGAGAAAAATGCGTTTAGAAACGTAGCAGCTGCAGACTTGTCATGGCGCCTTGTAGACAGTCGCTTACGACACGTCGGCGACTATGTATGAGCTGTAACTTATCAAATACTATGAATTTTGGTCTGAATTTTTCACAGCATGTTTTCAATAGGTTTTACTGTCAAAATATAAAAAAAAATCGATTTTTCGAAGTGATTACATGAGAATACCCCCTTAAGGTACGAAATAACATTATAGTTCGAAATGATGATTTCCAACTAACGAAGTAGAAAAACAGAGAGAACTCTCTACGGTAATACGTCGATCTAAATAAATAGCGCAGAGTTTGCTTATGTTCTCTTCAACGCGATCTCCTGCTTGGTAAATATGAATTAGGGTAATTTTCTTCGAAGACTCAAATTATTTTTTGGTACTAATACGTGAACAGTATTTCTGAGCAGTCGTTCACGCGTAATTTAATCAAAAAAAAAAAAAAAATTATAAATTAATTATAAAAAATTTTAACAAATTTATTTCAATAAATGCCGGATATGTATGTACATAGTATGGAGAATTTTTGTTATGTATTTATATTGCATAGACACGGACATAATCAACAATCAGTGATGGGTTGGTCCAAGTTGATTTCCAATTGCCTCGATCGCGCCAAAAATTCAGTGCTGCTTTGGGCGACGTATTTGCCCAGGGCTTTGATAAGCTATCATCCGAAAAATCACCATGTCCACCAGCAGCGACACCAAGTGTAATGAAGAACTTCAATAGAGAAACGAATTGGAAGACGAAAAAAAAAAACGATTAACTATAAATATTCATATAAAAAAGGTTTTAGTATTTGTGGAGCGGAATAATAAGTAGTTTTAGCAGTATATAGAGTGCTCCGTAGTTCGTAAGGTCTATTAAAATATACCAGCATCAAATTTGCCTTTTATATAAAGCCTCATTAAAAAAGCGGTTGCTATAGTAAAGAAATTGAGAACGTAATAACTATACGATCGCGTCTGAGATAGAACGATAGCTTTTAAAAAATTTTGAATAAACCTATCCAATCTTTTATAAGATCAAGAAGTAAGGAAGGGCTAAATTCGGGTGTCACCGAACATTTTATACTCTCGCATGATAAAGTGATAATCGAGATACCGTTATTAGCAACTTTATTGCAAGAGTATAAAAATGATGCCCTCTGAATTACATGAAAATATCTGAGAGATTTACCGATATTTTCGGTGAAAAATTAGGTTAGATTAGGTTAGGCACTGAGTTCTTCGTGTTCGATATCAGGGACCTTGAAAAGTTATAGTCCGATCACGACAATTTTTCCACAAGGGATACCTCAGCTCAAATACCGTATTTGTGTAAAGTTTTATTCCGCTATCATCATTGGTTCCTAATGTACATATATATTATACAGAGAAGGCATCAGATGGAATTCAAAATAGCGTTATATTGGAAGAAGGCGTGGTTGTAAACCGATTTCACCCATATTTCGTACATGTCATCAGGGTGTTAAGAAAATATTATATACCGAATTTCATTGAAATCGGTGGAGTAGTTCCTGAGATATGGTTTTTGGTCCATAAGTGGGCGACGCCACGCCCATTTTCAATTTTTAGAAAAAGCCTGGGTGCATCTTCCTTCTGCCATTTCTTCCGTAAAATTTAGTGTTTCTGACGTTTTTTGTTAGTCGGTTAACGCACTTTTAGTGATTTTCAACATAACCTTTGTATGGGAGGTGGGCGTGGTTACTATCCGATTTCTTCCATTTTTGAACTGTATATGGAAATGCCTGAAGGAAACGACTCTATATAGTTTGGTTGACATAGTTATAGTAGTTTCCGAGATATGTACAACGGACGGACGGACGGACGAACAGACAGACATCCGGATTTCAACTCTACTCGTCACCCTGATCACGTTGGTATATGTATATAACCCTATATCTGACTCTTTTAGTTTTAGGACTTACAAACAACCGTTATGTGAAAAATGTAATAAAAGACAAGTGACACGTGAACTGTCTGCGAGAAAAGTACTATCGAAGCTCAGTTATTTGTTTCAGGAAATCCGTTTTGGGATTGAAAAAATAAATTTGCTGAATGAGCTAAATATTAACTCCGCCGAGGCCTATATAAAGTAAACATAATATATTAACACAAAGGGAGCGCATTTTGAAAGCACTTTATATAATTCGATACGTATCCACTCTCCCCTGCTGCCCGCAACTGGTGTCTTTACATTACTTAAACGTTTAGTAATAAAACAATTAAAAGCAAACCTCTTGGTCGAATGGTGCCATATGATTTCCATTTGTCCATGCATAATTCTGACCCATTTCGTGTTGCGCGAATCCGCCATCTATACTACCATATTTTTGTCCATCCACTTCAAAGCTTAAACGTTGATCGTCCCATGTTAGCGAGTAAATATGAAATGTTGCACCAAAATGAGCATCACGGCTAGTATTCACCATGAATGTATTGCGATAACTCGCTTCGGGGCGTAGTACGGCACCGCCATAGAGTACACGACCGCCCATTTCAATGCCACCACTAGTTTGTAGATTCAGATTGCTGCGTATGAATGCTATACGCATTTGACCTGAGGCATATGCTTGTTGGCCATACAAATTGGCGAGCGGTTCCAACAGCAGAACTTAATGAAAAACAAAGTTTAATAAAAATATAGTTTAATGTCAATCAGTTTTCACTGTCTGAAACCTACGCGGGAATAGCCAGTCGCCTTGTGGCAGCTTGGCTCGCACTTCGACGCGTCCGTATTTGAAGCTGAATGCGTGTTTGGTGTTGATACGGGCGGTGAGTATGGGTGGTAGCACAACACGTCCGAAGGCTTGGCGCCTACATTCGATATCAGAATTCTGATAGGCGGTACATCTGCGGAAAATTGATACGATTATAGCTAATAAAAATATACTTTTGTAAGCGGTCACACTCACCTTACACCTAAATTTAAATTTCCCCTACGTATGTCAGCATCCGGGTTATCATTACCCCAAATGCGCGGTTCTATCTTTAGCATGCCATTTGTAATTTCTGCATTCGTATCGTATAAAACGAATTCTGCATCGGCAATATCGAGCGGCATACGCACTTCGTAACGCCAGCGTGTTGCATTTAATTCGTTGCCGTTAAAATTTTCCTCAAATATAAGTTCACCACGACATGCGTTACGATTACGTATTATCGTCAATGTTGGCTCACAATTGTCATTTCGTGGATCTATGGCCGGTGGAGTTTCGGTTGTTATCACTGTCGGTTTTTTATCATTAACTATTTCGTTTATAGCTATGACCACTGACGGCACCTCACTTACCATGATCGGCGAGGACATACTACGAAAACGGTTCTTATTAAATTGTACGTCAGTCCATATATAAATGGTATCGTCTTCGCGTAGACGACGTTTGATCTCAAAGATCCATCGATTATTGGTTTCCGTACTAACGCGACCGGAAAACTCGCCTTGCTCGAAAGCTTTGAATGGCCGATTACGATTTACATTGAATGCCACATTTTCGATGCCCGCCTCATCTGTTTTAATAATAGTATTTCAATATTGTGAGTTTGCATCTTCTCCAATTACTGTTGCAAGATATTAGTAATACAATTCAGTCCACATAACTATTTTAAAGTGCTAAAGTATAATTTAGAGTGTGTTGACGCGGGTTTCTTGAGCAATAGTTGATAGAAGTTAGCAAAGTAGTGAGATTCAGTTTGAAACATGGTGGAGTATTTTATTAGTTGAAGTACGGGATTAACCACCAGTGCTGAGATAGGCCCTCAGATTTCTGAGGCATTAATTTTGTAATGAAACCTCGATAGAATACAAAGGGTTTTTATATCCGGAACGGGGTATATTAAGTTTGCCACCCCGTTTCGCCTACGCGCGATCTGTCTGTATATGCGCGAACTAGTCTCTTAGTTTTTTTAGATATCGATCGGAAACTTTGCACATGTCGCTTTCTCCCCAAGAATCTGCTTATTAGTCGGAACGGTCGATATCAGACGGACCACCATATTGCGGCCACAAACACTGTACGATCAAAGTCAACGTCTTGTACGGAAAGCCGTTTTATTTGTGCAGGCTATTCTAGCTTTGGTGCAACCGAAGTTAATATTTTTACTTGTGTTAGGATAAAATAGTTTAGTTACAGTTTACATATTTAATGCACAATTAATCCTCTTAAGTTACCATTCGCGTTAGCTTAATAAATATATAGCATTTGAATAAAGCTACTTAATTGTGTTAAATACCAAAGAACAATGTGGAGACATGTCATAGCCACCCATACCAAAACAGTATGTTGAGAACTGAAAATCTTAACTTAGATGCGATTAATGTTTTCTGATACCAAATTGAATATTAAACATAGAAAAATACGTACTAAAATTCGTACTCAAATAGCTGATTTTAAAGTCAATATAGTTTTGTGAATTTTAACATATACATACATATGTACAATACAATACTAAAACTATATGTATATGTATGTATGTATATGAAGCAGTTGAAAGTACGGTATTATAGAATCAAGGCTACCAGGTCAGCTAAGAGCTAAGCTTATTTTATGGCTAAGTGGTCCATACGATACGATCCCAAATACCAAAGAAGTATAAAAGTGTACCATACCATAGAGAATTTTTCGTTGACTTTGAGATTCTAAGATTTTTTGAGTCTAAAGTGATGTCTGCTGTGGTGCAGTGTCTGATTTATGAATTATATAGTATTAGGGCATAAAAAATCTTCCAATAAAATCGATCAAAATCAATTAAAGACTGGTAGGTATCTCTATAAGCCTCACAAAATCCGGACAGATTTATTGTGAGCTAGCGCAGAAAGTAATCACAGGTGTTGGCGTCTTAAAAATAATAAGAATCTTAAGATCATCAAAACAATATTTTTATACATTTAACACAAACAAACCAGTGAAGCAAATACATACTATACTTTTCAAATATTAATAAGATAATGCTAATGCAGCTTGTGAATTTATGCTGAATTTCGATGCGTTGACCTTTTAAGCTGATTTATTACTCTTTACGAGCTCTTAACGATAAGCTATAGAGAGCTGAGAACAATTATATGCTGAACATTCCATAACAAACAGACAAATTCGATGCGAACGGACATACCGGTAACGGTTTATAATGTGCTCATTATTTGATAGGAAAACATATCCTTGAAAATTTAATTTTAAGACCTGTTAGAGAGATCAAGTTTGCGCGCTTTACGTGGTTATATTCACTTGTGAAAAAAACAATATTTTTGGCATATATGGTATTTACATTGGGACAAAAAAGCACCCGGAAGTTGTAATTACGTTCCCCAGGTAAATGATATTTCAAAAAAATGTGTTTTGCGAAGTTGGTAGGGCTGTCATTATATGTCAGTCAGTTTGTTTACAGCAGCTGCTTAAGGGGGTATTTTAGACTAGAAATTTAAAAAAATCGATTTTTTTTTTTTCATAATTCGATAGTTTTGATATTCAAAAATATCTCCCTAAAACGATTTTTCAAAACTCAAATTAATTTCAAAGTTATAGCCATTTTAGTGACGTGGCAACTATACCGGTTGAGCGAATATCGTATAACGTAAATCTTTAATCGCGTTTTTCTTGAAACTACTATTTTCAACACTTCTGACATGATTTCTCAAGTTCTAATGAACCGATTAATTTGGTGTGGACCTTCTTTATATATCTCTCTATTTTTAAAATTTTGATTTTTGCCAAAAAACGGGCAAAAAATTCAAACAGTCGCCATTTACTGAACATTTTTTTTTTTATTTATCCTAGTTCAGACGATAGCGGCATTTGTACTGATTAAAATTTTTTTTTTTTTTTCAGATCACCCAAAGTGTTGGAATCGTGTCAGGAAGGGCGCACCCTTATTTTCAACCCCCGCCACGCCACCACGCCGCAATTAATCAAATTATCACAAATTTTTTTTTTTATTTTTTTTGTATTCTTAAAATATCAATAAATATCCGATAAAAAATTGGATGGTAAAAATGTTCTTAGTTTTTTTTATTGGACTTTAAAAAATGCCGTTAAACAGCATTTCTAGACTAGAATACCCCCTGCCCTGAGTCGGTACACCTCAGTAGTCGTTGCGGTTTTTAGAATGGATAAAAATATTGAACAAAGAATTTGTCTCAAATTTTGTATTTCTAAGCAAATTTCGTGTGAGAAATCGTTGCGAATATTGGAGGCTTATGGTGATTCACAAACACAAGCCTGCAAGTGGTACAAGACCTTCACTGACGGTCGAGAGATCGTTGAAGACATGTTTCGTTCTGGACGACTTTCGACTTCTTCAACTGATGAAAGTATTAAAACAGTGAAGGATATAGTGCTAGAAAATCGTCAGGCAAGTGACAGAAAGATGGCAAGAGTCGACATCTCTCGCGGGTTCGTTCGAATGGTTTTCGTGGATATTTTGGTTATGAAATACGTTACGATAAAGCTGATTTTTTTCAAAAAGTGTGCGATTGTGACCGAATTTAAAGACAAAAACGCAATAAGCTTATGAAAAGTGTTTCGAGAATTGCAAAATCGTTGGCATAGGTGTATTATATCTGGTGGGGATTACTCTGAAGGCGGCAAAATAAATATCGATGAATAATTAAATATTCTGCGTTTTATTTACAACTGGGTACTTTTTTGTCGCAATATATACATATATTAAATGTACATATGTATATTTAAGAATATTCTATGAGTAGTTCTTTACTTAGATATTTATATTTATCAGGTAATTAACGAATTCGATTTTGACAATAATTTTTAAGCCAGTGAGTGTTGGCTTTCTTGAAAAAATTATTTTTTTTTGATAAAGCCGTGATTTTGTCCTGAATCAAAATTTTGACTAGTCCTTCGATCATTACCTGTACTCATCTGTAGCAATAATTTTTTTTTTGCTTTCAGATTTCAAAAAATTAAGCGCAAAAACATTAGAGATCGACTGGGACACAGGATTTTGGCTTAAACCGACTTATGCTATTTAAAAAATTGCGACAAAAATGTTTATGGTGTATAATTTTATTGGAATATTTTGTTGAAACTGCGTACACGCTGCGGAATCCTGCATTCCAAAAATTGACATAAAATAAATTCGCAATAATTAAGCAATATCGGTATTACCAAGAGTTTCACAAATGCACATACATATGTAGACTCAAGTGCAATTTCATATATGGAAAAGGTTATCACTCAAAATTTGATTTCGGAAGAAATGACAGTGATCGAACGTATGCTCTGTTCACCAGCAAATTAATAATAACGTATACATTACAGGCAAAGCAGCATATTTACAAACATATATATATATACCTATATGTATAAAGGTATATACATATTATTAGATTTATACCTTATTTAAACATATAAATAATATAAACATACATATATGTACATTGTATGTCTGCATACCAACAATTACTAATTATTTTTAGCTTTTAATGTTTATATGAAGCTTTATTGTTAGCCACAAACAGCACCAGCACCTAAAGTGTTTCCCCGTTTAAAGAAAAATACATGTAAAACCAAAACCAACTAAATAGTATTTATACGTATGTGCATACAGAGTATAGAGTATGTATAGTATATCACTCACGCGGTATCGAAACTAGAAATCCTTCTTCTTTCAGCTCCAGTTGAACTGGTGGTATTTTGTAAGCAAACCCATTTTGAATACCACAACAGCACAGAAATACGAAGGATATGCACCATAGGCATAAGCGCATCTTCATTTTCTTGGAATATCACGAAACACAATAAAAAAATTATTAAATGAAACACGACGAATTGCCAGTAGAATTTATGGCACACGTTCAAGCAAAGCTTGTTTTCATACTGATTGCGAGATATACTTTCTGACTAAAAGGCGATTCACAACACAGATGAACTTAATCGGAAGCGGAGAGGACAGCTGAAATTCTAGCCTCTACAAGTTTTGAGTAAAACCGGTGAGAATTCAATAGATTCAAGCTAATGATCGATAGCTCAGTGAGAATTATTTACAAGATCTCTCTTCTCACTTCGGTTTCGGGAAATACCGAGTTAGCTATGTGCTGCGCTTTGTAATTGATAAGGGAGATATGTAACACGAAACTGAAAAAAAGTTTAAGTAACAGACTTCAATACTGCAGTTTTGCTTTATTTACTGACCTATGACGCGTGTGTACGCTTGACAAATGTAAAACAATACTCACTGAAATCAATCAGTCTCGCGTGTTAAGCAACGACATACACACGCATATTTTTCCGGGCTTAGTAAGTTATTTCCGTGTGCTTAGTCGCAAATTCCGGCAGATTTTCGGCATTCGCTCACTTGAATGTTATGAGTTGGTGTCGGTTGCATTCACCGTTAATGGTTTTATCATTCTAATAAATTATCGCGTAATTGCATTTCAAGTGAAACCACCACTTTTAAATTGTTCAAGTCACTTTTAGCATGTTCGCATAGTTAGAGTATGTTCACAATAAACTTCCAATAAAATAACCACCAATGCAGGAGAACTCCCTGCAAAAACACTTTTTCAGGCACAAAGTTCAAAATATTTGCGTGAAAAAAGCACATTCTCTTGAGATTTGAGAACAGCCGTTGAACCAGATTCAGTGTATAAAATAGTGATTTCTATTTCTGAATATCTTTTCTCGATTTTATTACAATTTGAAGTTCTGATTCCTAATTATTGTTTACACTGAAACTAAAACTTGAATCTCGAATATGCTCGTTAAAATAACTCAAACCTTAACATTAAACCGATTTAATTTCAAAGCAGTCTGAAAGATCAAGGAATTTGAGTAATAAGCGATAAACAGTTTATTTATTTTTATTCATCCCAGTCAACATATACTGCTGGAAAAGTGGTCGTGGCCCCGCCCTCTAATAAGTTTAATGTTCATATCTCCTAAACTGCTTAAGCTACAACAACCAAATTCAATCAGCGTGTACTGTTTAAAACTACTAAAGGCGCGATTAATCAATAACTAAATATGCCAGAGAAATTAAGTTTCACCACCGAGAATATGAATTTTATAATTTAATGAAAAAAAATTATTATGAATGATGAAACTTATAGGCTTTCTTAAAGGTGTCTAGGAACCTATTTTTCCGAGTACCAAACGAAAAAAAAAAAATTTTTTTTGAATCAAACTAATGTATACGAGGGCTGGCTATATACATATGTATATTTCTGGCCTAATAATGAAAATAGGAATATTTATCAACGAAAATGGTTTTATTGTTTTTCAAAATATTCTCCATCAAGATTTATACACTTTTGCATGCGCTCAAACCAATTTTCGAAGCACTTTTTCCACTCCGATTAAGACACCTCCAAAACATGGTTTTTGAATGCTTCAACAGCATCTTCTGGCGACGAATGTGTTGGAATAAAAAGAAGTCATTGGGTGCCAAGTCAGGGGTGTACGGCGGATGACCCATCAATTCGACGTTTTGGCCGGTCAAAAAGGCGCTGGTTTGAGCCGATGTGTGAGAGCTCCCATTGTCATGGTGCACAATGATTCGTCTTCTCTTGTTCGTTTTTCGAATTTCTCCGAAGACTTCAGGCAAACAAATGGTTGTGTACCACTTAGAATTGACTGTCCTACGTTGCTCAAGCGGAACAGTCGCCACATGACCAGTTTTGCCGAAGAAACAAGCGACCATTTGCTTCGAAGGGCTTCTTCCACGAACAACTTTCGTTGGATTTGGCTCGTCTTGGAAGACCCACACGGTCGATTGCTGTTTTATTTCGGGCTCATACGCATATGTAGATCCATGATTCGTCACCTATGGCGATCTTATAAACGTCTTTTGAAGCACCGCGATCGTATTTTTTCAGCATTTCTTTACACCAATCCACACGAGCCTTTTTTTGAGCAATTGTCAAATTGTGCGGGATCCAACGAGAATAAACCTTTTTTACGGCCAGGTGTTCATGCAATGTCGAATGTATGCTGGTGGGAGAAATGCATAGGCATGCCTCTATCTGAAGGTATGTTAGATGACGGTCTTGCATTATCAGTTCACGTACGGCATCGATGTTTTCTGGCACAACGGCTGTTTTTGGACGACCTTCACGGAATTCGTCTTTGAGCGAGCGTCGGCCACGATTGAATTCGTTGTATCAGTTTTTCACAGTGCTATAGGATGGTGCTTCATAGCCATACAAAGATTTTAGTTCATCGATGCACTCTTGTCGTGATAATCCACGTCGAAAGTTGTGAAAAATGATCGCACGAAAATGTTCACGAGTTAATTCCATTTTTTGGCCTAGATGAATGACAAAACGTTCTGAGTGATGTTATGCTAAAAAATGTCAAACTTTCCAATGGAAATGTCAGATTGCACCTGGCAACACTTAGTGTTGCCTAGGCCAGAAATATATATAGCAGCCTCCGAATGTATGTACATACATGCGTAAAATTGCTTGAATTTCGATCCTTAGGTTGACGTTTTACATCTTAAGATATTTTCCTTCCTTTGATTCCTTGAAGTTGCAAGAGTATAAAATGTGCGGTTGTACCCGAACTTAGACCTCCCTCATTTTTTTTGTTATATTTATACTAATAAACAACTATATACCATTTTGGTGACCAATTTTTTGCCATTATTCCATCAGTGTAAATCGAAATTTCGTAGTTTCCAGAACGGAAGCGAACCATTGTTGTACTACGCGAACTGATTCTGCATCGTCTCCGTAAACTTCACAAATTTCAATGGTGGCTTGCGTGCCATTCTTCCCTTTTTTATACAAAAATTTCAAAATATAATATAATATAAAATGAGGCTTAAAATCTCACCTTTCCACCACTATATAGTATGACACAATGTGATTGGTAGCACTGGAGATATACGACTGCAACGACATTTATTGGCAAAATACGAAAAGACTTTTTGTAGTATAATATATAATAGTTATATGGGGGGAAAAACTCCCCGTATTCACCTGATATGGCACCGTGCGACTTCTGCCTTTTCGGAAAAATGCTTTTGCCCATGAAAGGAAAGCGTTATGCAGACGTAGAAGCCATGCAAAAGGCTTGCACCGGAATACTGTTTTGAATAAATAAATTGATTTTGCCGAAAAAATTATTTGTTCTGTATTTTTTAAGTCCTGTTTACTTTGGAACGCACCTTATAGTAACAAAAATTTATTTTCAGTTTCGGTAAAAGAATATTTTATATTTATCCTATTTTTTGCAACTAAGGAAGGCTTTGCTGATCTGAAATTATTATTTTCCAGCAATATTTTGTTTATTTCACGAATTGACGAATATAAATAATAGTTTTTTTGGATTCCTACTAGATCACTTATATTTATTAAAAATGCATGAAGTTGTCAACGCTTTGCAAAAGAGAATTGAACAAAATTCCATTCGTTTCACTTTAACCACCAAACTCAATGCTTTGAATGTTAAGGGAAAACGTGAAGAATGTGCGAACTTTCGAGAAAATGTTTTCATGGTTAATCGAGAATCGTTGGGCTACATATTTACTGAAGTGGACTGCATCACTTTCCGAACTCAAAACATTTTGGTTGTTGCAATTTTCATCTGAGCCTGATTCAAAAGTGAAATATGAACAAGTTGTTCAGCCGATTCAGTTATTAGACGCGAAAAGTGTTCATATTGACGACAAAAAATTGATCGATCAGTTGCCAAATTTTAATGCGTTCTTGAAATCGAAAAAAGAGGACCGAGAAATATCAGACGAGTTTTTGCGCAATCTGTTAATGACCAGCTGTGTCAATTCTTCAAAGCTAATAAGAACGCTGAGTCTTTTTCCGAAATCTTGATAATAATTCAGTATTTGTTGTCTATCCCTGGTCAAAACGCAAATTGCGAGCGTATTTTTTCCTTAATCAATACACAGTGGGGTAACGAGCGTAACCGCCTCTCAGTTTACATATGCAACGGGACTGATTTTGACTGAGACCGATATGGTAACTCTACCCAATTGTATCTATTTTAAGCACAAAGACATACATGAGTAATTTCATTAAGATAACTCAAATAATGACCAATATATGCGATATAAACTCACCGAGAAGTTCGGAAATCTTTATATTAGGTATATAGTGGCTCAGGGAAGTATTGACCCGATTCAATCCATTTTTGATACAAAGAAATACTGATGTTAGGAAAGAGTTCTGCCTGAATTTCAATTGTATATCTCACACATTGACCGACATTTTCGATAAAAAGTCAAATATACGTACCGGGGTCTAAATATTCGGTACCTAAGGGCTTGAACAGTTTTTGTTGGATTTAAACAATTTTTGGTCATTAATTGCTTCTTGATTTGTGTAAAAATTTTTACCCACAGGTGACCCTTGCTACTACCATCCCCTATACCAAATTAAGTTTTATACCTTAATTTAGTCCTTAGTTAAGGCACTTTATAGGTTTTCGGTTAATGGCCGTTTGTGTTCGTGGCAGTGGTCCGATTACGCCCGTCTACGAACTCGTCATTTTGTTTGTACATCTCAAGTTTTACTAAAGTTACAGTTGCACGGACAGATGAACGGACAGATAGACATACCCTCGGATTTCAACTTTATATACTTTACATACTTCATTTATATACTTATATACATATAACCCTATATCTTTCCCGCTTAGTTTTAGGTGATACGTAAACCGCTAGCTGAACAGAACTATAATACTCTGTAGTCACATGTTGCAAGAGTGTAAAAAAATCCACATGCAATTTTTGTAAATGTAATATTTGCAAGTAAAAAAAAAACGAAAAATTGGTTCTCCGTCAAAGTAGATGCTCTATCGACATTTATAAAGTGTAGGACAGTTTCAAATCAAATAATTTGATTGAAATAATGGACGAAAGCTTAATTTACGGTAAATCAAATTTACTCATTATTTAAGAGAATGTATCATTCCGAATCAGGTGAAATGCGCTTAAGAAAGCACCAGGAACATCGTTCGAAGAAATACGGTTTGACGAGCAATCGCCTGATGAACCATCCAAAATAGTTATTTGCGCAGGACCAAAAGAACGCAAACATGCCGATGATCGCTTTTTTGAACTGATAAAGGTTGAGTAAGTGATGATGCAAAAATATTTGGAAGAATCGCTGGAAAACGAGGAAAAAATTATTATTTTATATAAATATGTAAGTATAATACTTGAAGAAAACAATATGTTTTATTCAATAAATAAATACCTTATATTTAGACCTTCGATGCCTATACATAGCATATACAAGGTCTGTCGCAAAAGAAACAGAACTTTTTAAATATAACTGTTTCTGGTGGCGCCTCCTATTGGTGGGTATATGAAATAAAAAGTTTGATCTCTTGTTAACATTTCGTAAAAATTTTAAGACAATTGGATAACTACAATCGATGTTATCGATCAAAAAGTGACAGCAGCTTTTGGTCATCGGTCGTAAAATGCATTTTGAACAAAGAGCAAATATTAAATTTTGTTTTAAACTTGGGAAAACGTTTACGAAAACATTTCAAATGATGAAAAAAGTTTATGGTGATCAGTGCCTATCCCGTAGCAATGTGCGTGAGTAGTTTAAGCGATCCCAAGAAGGTCGTGAGGACCTCTGTAACGATCAGAAGTCGGGCCGGCTAAAATCAGTGATTACCCAAAAATGCTGATTTGTTTTTACGATTCCGAGGGTATTGTACACCGAGTGCTCGTCCCACCTGGCCAAACGATTAATGCTGTGTTTTACCTTGGTGTTATGAAGCGTCTTTTGTCACGCATTCGTCGTGCTCGACCACAATACCGTGTTGCACGATAATGCGCCGTGTCATCGGTCGTCGCTTGTCACTGATTTTTTGACAAAAAACTCCATATTAACCATTAATCACTCACCCTACTCACCTGATCTGGCACCCTGTGATTTTTACCTATTTGAAAAACTTCATTTGCCCATGAAAGGACATTTCAGGACATTTCAGCAATCCAAAAGGCGACGACCGATATTCTCAAGAGCATTCCGAAAAATGACCTTAAACACTCATGTGAAATGCTAATTGACCGCGCTAAACGCTGTATCGAAGCACAAGGAAACTACTTTGAATAAAAAAATATAACTTTTGAAAAATATTAATTTTTTGTTGTTTTTTTAACAGTCCTCTTTCTTTTGCACAAACCTTGTATAATAAGTAAAGCAACAACTTCCGAACTCATGTTTAAGCAACGAAGTGAATATTCAAAATGAAGTTGGCCTCAAAGTTGTGTTCAAAGGTCAATTTCTAGCCCAACTCAATCAACCAACTAATTGTTGCGTGTATGCCTTCCATAAGTGTTAATAATTGAGATGTTAAATCTCTTCTTCATAACTTCATATAACAATTTTCACCCCATATCCTTACGGGGTTAATACTATTTATGATTGAAAAATTGAGGTAGCTATACCATATATCAAACATAAATAAATATATTTGATATTCTGCGAAGTTGATTCAAGAAATAGTTTTGCAGGTCTGAGAGTATTTGTTTCCTCAAACTCTAAACTTAAGGTCAAATATTAAATGAAATACCTCTTCGAAAAAAGCCCAAAAACGCGTTTATTATTTGTTAATTTTGTTGTTTATTAAAGCAAAAATAAACCCATTAAACTCGTTATATTTGCCTCTGTGAGATCGTCACTTGAAATTAGAAGGGGCAAAGACAAATGTTTTGTCTTGCAGTTTGAAACTATGGAATCGATTATGCGTTGACCTGAGCTACTCGCAAATCTCTATGACAACTTCCTGTTTATTAAAATAATCGTTACTAAACACTAATAAGCATTTCAGATTCCAAGTCGTTTTGTTGTATATCAAAACAGATCAAACTTTCACTCACACAACTTTCAAAATTTTTCTTTGGAAAAATAAGAAATTTATTTTTTTAAACTATATTTAACCTGAATTTAACTACATTTAATTCTAGTAAAATAATCAATATAGTTATAGAAGTGCTAATATAAAAATATTTGGAATCATGCCATGTTTCACGGCCTCGAACATACGGCTTGTACGAGACCAGCTGGAAAACGCCGCCAAGAGGCGGACCAAAACATCGACCACACATCGTTCCCACGGGAGTAGCACAAATGTACCAGCTGGCACTACCGCAGATCTGAATGCGTCCTTGAAAGCAGCCATTATCGCACAAAACAATAAGAAAGCGGCCAAGGAATGCACCGAATTTCTGAAAGTAATGGGCTACACGCCCCAAACGTTGAATAAACGACCGGTGGGACCGAAATCGGGCAGAGCTAAAAATCAGACAACACTAACACAAAAGGAGTTGGACCGGCTGAAGAATGCATCCAAGGTGGTAACACTAGAAGATCGTTTAGAAGTGTTAAAGCGACAAGAGGAGGAACGAAAACGCATGGAAAAAGAGACCGAAGAGCTGCGCATGCGCTTCAAGAAGATTGACGATGCCCGACAGAAAGCTTTGGAGGAAAATGCTGTAAAAGAAGATCTCTTTGGTGCGGGCGAAAAAGTGAAGGTTTTAGAGCGTGCTTTTCTAGCCAAACATGAACAGGAAGAGGAAGTGCGTCGGGTCAATCGCATCATATTAAATGCCAAATGTCAGGCAGTCCGCGATGCGCAGATACAGGAGAAAGAAGATTTTCAACGTGACTTACGCAGTGAGGAGATGCGTATGGATCGAATGGTATTGGAGCGAGCCACAAGCGCGCTCAAAAAAGAGGATGCCGACGAGGAGAAGAAGAAAGAGGAGAAGTTGAAATACGCTTGTGAGATACGTAATCAATTGAGTGAACGCGAGACGTTGCGCTTTTTGGAAGCCGAACGTTTGGAGCAAGAAGCCAAACGTATACGCAAAGCCAATGAATTGATACGTGCTGAAGATGAGCGACAAGCACAGTTGCAACGAGAGCGTAAATTGAAATTCCGTGAAGAATTAAATCGTATTGCCGAAATGGCAGCACTTTTCAAGAGGATGCTTTGTGAGCAAGAGCGTGAAGCTGATATGCGCGCTGCCGCATATATGCGTGAAAAGCAGAAAAAGGAGCGCGAATTGGCAATGGAGAAGAAATTGGCACAAGAGGCGGCCGAAAGTAAGCGGCAGCGCATATTTATACTAGCTCAAAAAGTGCTGGAGGCGAAATCAGCTAGCGAAGAGCTGAGCTATATGCGTGAACAGGAGCGTATCGAACGTGAATACCGTCGCAAGGAGAAGGAAGCGGCCTTGCGCAAGAAACAAATCGAGAAAGATTTGGCCGAAGCACGCGAAAGCCAATTGCGTCAAACCAAACAGCGACAAGCGTTGCAAATTGCACGCGCCGAACAGGACTTCGACAATCTAATGGCACAAGTGAAAGTCGATGAGGAGAAACAGAAACAGCAGGAAGTGCAGCGTGAGCGCCAAAACGAATGCTATCGTCAAGCCATTATAAAGCAAATGAATGATAAGGAGCTGGAACGACGTCGTCTTTTAGAACTAGATCGCGCACAGGCCATGGACTGGCGTGAAGGCGAGCGCCAACGGGATCGCAATATACGCGCGGTAATTGACGCGAAATTGGCAGCAATGCGCGACGCCTGTTTGCCGGAAAAGTACGTCAAAGAAGTTGAAATGCAACTAACAAAAATTAAAAGCCAGAAAGCTTTTCTGACTAAGAACAAATAAGTGTAGGGAGCTGTCTTTTTTTTTGGTATAAAAAGAATAAATTACGATAATAATTATTAAATTGACTCCCATAATGTTACTTAAATGATATGCACTTTACCAACTTTACTAGGAATATGCCTTTCAAAGATTTTTTTAATGTACATGCATACGTATTTATAATAATACATATTCAAACACAGATCGCTTATAAAATTATTGTAAGTTTTTGCTATATTCAATAAAATAACTTTTCTTCCTAGGATTTTTTGTTTCTATTAAAGCTAGATTTGAATAACTGGCCAAAGAAATTAAACACGCCAAGATATACATATGCATATAGAAAAGCCCATTTTCTCAAAACACGCATTTTTATTTTATCGGCAGTTCCGTTACTCATATTTTATTAAATAATTTGAATAATTTAGTAGAATGTATACAAAGCATTTGTTGAAAAAAAACATGTATTTTACACTATATATGGAATCGTTTAGCACATACTTGAAATTGTATATGCACATGCAGTCATGCACTCATAACCAGTATTAATATTCGAAAATTATATTAATGGCATATAGCATGAATACCTATACAAATGTAGGTATAATTCTCTGCACTTAGAATGAAGTTGAAATTAATTGTTATTTTGTATACGTTTAAATGTTATTCACACTGAGTTTAAAATGATTTGCCATTATTCTTTTTTGATCCGTTATTACGATTTCCTTGATTAGTCTTCTTTCGTCGTTTCTCCGATGACCAGTCAATATCATCCTCATCATCTGTGCCGACAGTGGTTTGGAGATATGATGAAGATGATGAAGAGCTTGCGCTGGTACCTTCCTTGGTAGCTAAACGACGGCTTGCAATACGTGACGAATTACGTCCCATACCCATGCACTTTTCCAGATGTGGTGCGAAACGTGACGCCGACACGGGTCTATCACAGTTGGGGCAAGTGCAATCCATTAGTTTTTTAACTGATGAAATACCAAAAATATCATAGTTTGGCATATCTACAATGCGATAGGAAGCATCAGTGCCTTCTTCTGGTACACCATCTAGTGCGTCTAAATTACCAGTCCTATGTAAATGGTGTATTTCTAGAAAAACACCCACAACAGCATCGTCCAGCAGCGATTGATATAAATAATGTGCAGCCTCATCCAGACTAGTGGGATCTTTGAGGATGTCGTGGTAAGCCTTTTGTATAGTTCCTATAGTCATTTTGGTGTTATTGGCAGACGTTTTCCCCGAGACTGTAATATTTGAGTTTTTTTCGTTTTTTGCATCAATGTTCGCTGCAGCTAGTGTCGAGTCTGAAGATGAGGCCATAACGCCTTATACTCTAAAACAGTAAAACGTATCTCTAATTTTTTTGTTGACAATGTCGGCTTTTTATGTCTTCATCTGTTAATCAAAACAATGAACAATCATAAAATCACCTGTCAGAACACTAAAATATATCGATAAAACGTTCTCGATAAATCATCTAACATGTAACTCAAGTGCTGAACACATAGATCGCGACACAACATGGCAGCACGACAGTGAACTGCAGATGGTGTCGTGAATCCTTCTATATGAACATTTGTAAGAAGGCAGCGACATAACAAAGGCTGGCATGTACACAAGACAACACATTTGTCCATTTTGCATGTACACAATTTCGTTGTGGCCATACTAATACCTTTCTCTTCCATGAAATTTTAATATTTTGTTCAAAGTGAAAAGTTTTATGCACAAAATAAGTAAATAGGTAAATTTATTTGTTTTAAACTATCAATTCTTAATTCAAATGATATAACAGAGATATTTTATGCTTTTATTTTTAAAATAATGTCAGGTTTGTTAGAGTTTTGAATAGTTTTACATATTAGTGGCATCACTCCTCTCTACTGTCAACTCTACTGTCGTCGGAAAATATAAAAATATATTCAAAATAGCGAGAGCGACAACTGACGGCCTCAAGGCATGTAGTCGAGCAGCTGTCTAAATAACTGTGTCCTTAAGAACGTGTGTATTCTAATATTTCACAGATGTCGCTTGCAGTCTGCCGCGCTTTATGTGTTCCAGGCGTAATAACTTGATTTTGTTCTATCATCCGTGTTCGTAACAATATGAAAAAGGTACTAGAATTGTTTGTTAATAACATGTTTTAAATGCATAACTTGAATAATTTTGTAGATTCAATTAATATTTTATATTAAGAAATAATATATTAATGATGAATAAATATTTAAAACATATTAACACTTTCATCATTGTGAATGAATATGAAGCTAAATTAAGAAGAAGAATGAATTTTATTTAATTGTTTACATTCGTAAAAGTATAAACATAACGTGAGTTCCGTAAATGGAAAATAAAAATTAATTTCAATAAAATTATTGGCATGTTAGCTTCGATATAAATTAAAAACCAAATATGTTACTTGATGAAAAGGTCCAAAAGTATAAACTACTTGCTGAGAAAATCTATGAGCGATGCCAGGAGCTACAGATAGAGAATGAGCGTTGTGTGCTACGGTACTAATAAAAACAAATTGTATTTATTATCATCCATTAATAAAATGTAAAATTCAATTTCAAAGCATAAACACAGTTAAAAAACTTTTGCGTAGACGTACCCGCGATGTGGAGCTATTGAAGCGTCGACTTGATAAGCATAATGATATTTGGCGACAATTGCCCATGGTCGCACCACATCCAAAACGTAAAATCGAACAAAAACGAGGTCCCAAGCCCAAACCAAAGAATCCTACTGAAGAACCAACCGAAGACAAAGTCAAGAAGGTACGCAAACAACGCATGAAGAAGAATCCTGCTCCGCCACAAAACAATGTTGATGGAATTATACAGCCCTTACCACATTTCAGCGATCAGCAGGAAAAACAATTATTACTACAACAACAATTTGTACAATACAAACAAGATATTTGAATCGATATTTATATATTTGATTATTTTAATGTGATTTTCCCAAGCGTACGTGTGTAACGTGCAAATATTCATTGTCAACAACACATAAAAAGTGACACGAGTTATATTTAGAGCTGGTGATAATACAGTTAGCATTTTAATTCAATTAAAAAGATTCGCTTTTATTAACATATTTATAATAATACCAAAGGCTATCAAAACTGCAAAATCATAATGATTTATTCATTCCAAATGCAGGTTATCTATTCGGCTTGTCTTAAACGTGCTAATCGTTGAGTCAACTCGTCTTGTTCTTGGGAAACCTGTGTTGATGCCCCAATAGTAGAACTCTGTACACCACTGGGTAACTCCATATTCAACTCCAAGCTGCATAACATAAATATGATAAATTACATTACTTGTTCATTTTGTTTAATATATATTCTTACCCAGCCTCATCTGCTACCTGTTGTAGGAGATTATCAACATCTCCTTGAGGTACTGAAGTTGTAGTTGTGTCGGACATGGTATTTTCCATAACCGAACTTTGTACATCCAAGTCTTCAAATTGGGATTCGAATTTCTCCATCAATGAGGAGATTTTCTCCAAATTCATTCCTTTCATGGCCGCATCCATTGCCTTAACAACACCAGCCATTGAACTGGTTACCTTACGTGTGGTTAATGCCGATTGCACACGGCTTGCAACTGCATCTACACGCGCACTCATACGCAAATAATTTACTGCTTGATTTTTTTGTCTTATTGCATTTTCCGCATGTATACGTGCTACATCCATGTTACCCTTCTGTATAGCCTTCTTGGCTTTTACCTTTTCAAGCTTCTCCTCTTTTTCACATTTTTTCGAATTGCGCTCCAACTCCTTAACGGCAAATTTTAAATTAAAAAGGTGTTCTGTAATTGTTTAAAAATATAAATTGTGGTATTACAGATAAACATATTTTTTGCTTTATTGGAGAACTGTTCTTACTTTCCATGGACGAAGTTGACATTTCGTTACCCAGTTTGATGGCCTTTATACAAATGAAAAACTGCACAAGTAAACTTAGTTAATGAAAGTGTTTTTGCCGTGGTTCAAGTAGTAATTATTATTATAATTTAGCACAAAATTTGTTTAATTTCGCAGTTTTGATAATATTGTGGTTTCTAACTTTATGTTATGAATCATTGTTTTGTTTGACAGCTGTGAGCTCATATCAGAGAACGTATACGTTCTCTGCTCATATCAAATAGGGACAGTAGTGTTGTATAACAGCAAAATATGTAATAAAAAATGTATATTTCAAAATGTAAAAAAGCAATAAAGCAATAATTTTTAGTTATTTAGCATATTTTGTGTTCATAATGATTTCAGGATATTACTTATTTGTGTAGAGAAATATATGTACACATATATCTCAGCTGAAACACCCTGTGTTATGTTGTCTTTGTTAGTTCCGTTACATATTCACTTCCCTCTACTGTTTTCATACAATTTTCAAGTGAATTTAAGCAATTTTGTTGCATTGTATAAATATTTGTTGATAATAATAGGAGTTTAAGAGGTTTTGGGTAAACTGTTGAGATTAAGAAAACTCTGTAGTACAATAAAGAGGGTATGATTGAAACATTCCATAAACATCTGAATGTGTTAATGCCTTATATAAAAATTATTATATTTAGTGCTAATGTAATTTCTTTAGGATTAATTTCGCTTTCTTTATTTCCGATGTTGTGTAAGTAAATATTTATTTTAGTTGGTAAAAATATTGAATTTGAACTTTGTACGACATAAGAGGCTGCTGACAACATGAAATATGTAAATCTCTGCTTATATAAATATAAATAAAGGTAAAGGATTTGATTTTTCTTTAAACATAAATTTTTATTAGTTTCAGAGACTTCACAATTTTTCTATTAAATCCGCCTTCTGACCCAGGAATAGTTTCTATTATATACAATTGGTTAGCCTAAAGATTACTGAGTTCTTTCAATAATACCTATTTCTGGTTTATCACTTCATAAGTTCATTAGTCTTAAGGGGCTTTATCAGAATATTCTGTTATTCATAAAAATTTATAATTATGTGATTATGAGCAGATCTCAGTCGAGATTTGAAAGATTGCAATTAGTTTGAGTTGTTTCGTATGCTACTTCGGATCGGTTCTCGGCCAAAAGGCCTTCTTGTGTAATGGTTTTAACAGTGCAGCCTTGTCTCCAAATTCAAACGTAAGCTTCAATCTCTAAGTCAAACAAGTCTATGAACCGGTAGGAAATGGACGCACCCGAATTGTAGTGCCTTATCACCATGACCATGACTCCTGGACCTCCCCTCTTTAGCTGCAATGCAGTCGGCATAATTGGCGATCCGTAACTGATTGACGACAACCGACCCAATGAAATCTTTGTTTTAATTTCTCCAAGATTTTAGTGATTTCCATGTCTCATCCGCTTGAAACGTTATGTAGCTCGTTGGGAACTTCGAGAATTCTAACTTTCGAAGCAATCATCAGATCTCGATTTTAAAATATTCATAGTTTGATGTTATTGTCATTAATCGGACATCTATAATGTCTTCTTTGGTCTCAGCTTTTGATGTCTTCTGGTTCACCAAGGTAAGGTTACCGAGATATTTTAGCCTCAGTCTTGCAAAGGCTGGACAATATAAGATAAAGTGCTTGGAGGCTTACAGCTCACCCTCCTCTATACAACTTTGACAACTAACGTTCGATATGATTTTAAGCCTTATCGCATGGATGCCTATGCCCAGTCAAAATTTAAATGTTATCCCGCTCTCGAGATCGATGAGGCTTTTGTGAGGTCACCTGCGATTTCCTTGCACCCTGCGTGTATTTTGAGCCGCGAACTGTGCTAACGACAGCGTTTACAACGGTGCTTCTAACTGCGAGCACAATTGAGATTGTTGTGCCAACATTTGTTATAACAGCTCTGCTATTTGTAAGATCATCTGCGATATACGTGCATCCTGCTCCTACCCTATGTCGATATTTGCATTGACATCTGCGACAGTTTAGTTGTCATTTGTTGGCATGTTCAAGTTCATAATCTTTGACGAGCATTGAACCTCTTCCATTTCTTCTATCTTCGTTATTTCTTCCTCTAATTCTAATTGAAAGACATATTCTTCAATCTTAACGTTCCGCTTCCATGACCTCTCGCGACCATGATTATAATTCAAATTTTAATAAATTTTTCGCCAAATCACGTTGCTCCAACTCCTTTTTTAATTGTGGAATCTTCAAATCGTTAAACTTGGCCTTTTTCAAATAATTCTGGTATTTCCTTGGGAATTTATTTATCAATTCCACTTTTGACACCAATTTCACGAATTTTCTCAAAAAATCATCTACCTTGTAATTCACTCTTTAGTTCGATCACTGGAATGTTAAATAAAAGTCCCAATTTATTGGTTACATAGTTATCTCCAAATAACTTAACCTTTATGACTCGTTGTTCGAGTTTACAACTATTGCTTATAGCTCTTTACTAAGCAGCACTGCAATTATACGTTGAAAAGTGTTTCTGCAGCACAGTTTCCAACTTTAACAAGGGCGGTTTTAAAAGTACTTAGACACTAAAAGAAAAATGAAAGTTTCGAAAATCTTCTATTGCTCAATACACTTTGTAGAGGTTTACAAAGTTAACCTCCGTGGGTGTGATGAACGCCTCACTTAACCCAAATTGCTGTACGGCGAGTGATTTTTTTTTTAAATTTGGAAATAAAAAGAAGCCGTGCGGGCCTAAATTAGAAGAATACATATGATCCGTAGCATGTTTTTAGCAAAATTCGAATAATTTGACCGTGGTGAAGGCGTAGCCGTGAGCTGATCTGTTGCCATGGTGGAAGTGTATTTTTTTCTTCGTCAATAACAGACGGTCTAAATAATTCAGCTCAATCTATGTGATCGTTTTCTCTTCTTAAGGTTGTCGATGGGGATCACACCTTGTGAATCCTAGCAAACCGTGGTCTCTTTTTACCGATCGGACTACAGGATCGTAAATTTAAGTAAAGCTGAGCATTTATCTGTCCGCCTTAGCGCCATTACGAATATTAAGAGTAAATCAAAACAAATAAGGAAGGGCTTTGTTCGGGTGCAACCGAACATTTAATACTCTTGCAACTTGCAAGAATCAAAGCCAGGAAAATACTTAAGGTCCTGATATTAGGTTTATAAAGGTTAGGCCAAGTTTTCGTTCAAATTTATTTATTTTAGGCACAAAGATACACTGTTATGAATAAAACATGCTCTCTTATTTTCATTGGGATAACTCAAAGTCACCCCGATGTTCGAAAATCTTTTTATTAGGTACATGGGGGCTAAGGGAAGTATTGGTCCGATTCATTTTTGACAAACAGTCATAACATAATAAAATAAATATTATCTATTAATTTCAGTTATATACTAGTATTTCACAGTTTGTCCGACATTTTCGATCAAAAGTCAACTATGTATATGTATCGCGGTCTATATATTCGGTACCTAGAGGCTTGAACAGTTTTTATTGGATTTAAACAATTTTTGATCATAAGCTCCAATAAGATTTGTACTCAAGAAATTTGGTTTTTGTAGCATAAGTGGTTTAGGAGATGTGTACATTAAACTTGTTAGAGGGCGGGGCCACTTTATAAAAAAATTTTGCCCACATGTGCCCCTTGCTACTGCAATTCCCTGTACCAAATTACAGTTTAATATCTTAATTAAGTGCTTAGCTCTTTGTATGTTTTTGGTTAATAGCGATTTGTGGGCGTGGCAGTCGTCCGATTACACCTTTCTACGAACTCGAAATTTTTTTTTAACTAAGGAATCCAGTTTCATCAAGATATTTCACTTTTTGCTTAAGTTACAGCTTGCACGGACGGACAGACATTCACCCGAATTTCAACTTTTCTCGTCATCCTGATCATTTATATATGTATGTATATACAGTGCATTCCAAAGTAAACAGGACTTAAAAAAAACAGAACAAATGGTTTTTTCGGCTGAATACGGGGAGTGGTTAACGGTTAAAATGTGATTTTTGGTCAAATAATCGGTCACAAGCGTCGATCGATGGGACGGCGCATTATCGTGCAACAAACGCCAACTTTCATCTTCGCGATATTCGGGCCGAACACGTCGAATACGGCGCACCAAACGCTTCAAAACTCCAAGGCAGAATACCGCATTAACGTTTTGGCCGGGTGGAACAAATTCTTTGTGGACAATACCCTTGGAATCATAAAAACAAATCAGCATTGTCTTCACTTTTGACTTCTCCAAGCGCGATTTTTTGGGTTTTGGCTCGTCCGGTGCCTTCCATTCAGCACTCTGGTGTTTCATTTCTCTGTTTCGTCACCAGTCACAATATTGTAAAGGAAGTTTTTGTCCTTTTTGACCTCTTTAATGATGTCCCTCGAATGTTGGATTCTGAGCAATTTTTGGTCGTCAGTCAATTTGTGCGGAACAAACCGTGGACACAAATGTTCGATCAAAATGCGATAAATCGATGTTTTGGAGATGTTCAATTCAATTTCCATGAATTTCAATGATGATTTCGGCTGATTTTTGATGAATTCACGCACAGTTTCGATTAAATTTCCGATGATCACGGATTTTGATTGGCCCACTTGTTAATCGTCATATATGTCCTTACGACCACTTTAAAACGTTGAAACCACTTTTGCACTCTGCTAAGGGATAGGCAATCATCTCCATAAACTTGTTTCATCAATTGAAACGTTTCGGTTAAAGTTTTACCAATTTCAAAACAAAATTTAATGTTGGCTCTTTGTTCGAAGCTCATTTTCGCACCGATAACACAAACATACTGACACTTAAAGCACAATAACTTCACTTCCAATCGATGAAATGTCATGAAATTCTCACTGGACAATCGATAAAGATAGCAGATTCTAACGCACCAGTCGACATATACTTGTATAACCCTATATCCATCTCGATTATTTTTAGGTGATACGTACAACCATTAGGTGAACAAAACTATAATGCTTTGTATCAACTGGTTGCAAGAGTATAAAAATGTTGGGCATCATTCAAACTATCTCTTGCGTATCAAAAACGCTCCAGAACTGTCGGTACAAAAATCCACGTGCCAAGTTCAACATATGTTAATGTGCGACATGCTTCATTGGGATTACACTATCATGTTCATTTTTATTCAGTTCACTCTGATTAGCAAGACCAATTTAGTTAGCGCTTTATTGTTAACCTTTTGTGTTAATTAAATTGTTATTCTCAGCAAAGCCCATCGCATGGAAGGTATCGATAACATAAATCGCAATCAAAGCGCTTATAACAACTGTAATGGGAATAAAATCGCTTAGGCCAAACTATATGAGCACATTAGCGCCATATGTTGCTAAAGGCGTGTGGCGAACTTAGAAGTGAACTAATTATTTTCCAACAGACTAATAGAGCCGCTTCTATTAAGGCAACTACGTAGTTATTCGGTGCTTGCAAATGTTTGCAGTGCGCGGAAATTGTTTTTAGAAGTATTATAAAAGAAGGACTAATTAATTGATTACTTTAAAGAACAAGTAAGGAAGGGCTAAGTTCGGGTGTCACCGCACATTTATACTCTCGCATAATAAAGTGATAATCGAGATTTCATTATCCGTCATTTACATATTTTTCAAATAATTTGTGTAAAGTTTTATTCCGCTATCATCATTGGTTGAAATGTATATATTATACAGAGAAGGCATCAGATGGAATTCAAAATAGCGTTATATTGGAAGAAGGCGTGGTTGTGAACCGATTTCACCCATATTTTGTACATATTATCAGAGTGTTAAGAAAATATTACGTGCCGAATTTCATTGAAATCGGTCTAGTAGTTCCCGAGATATGGTTTTTGGTCCAAATCGAGCCAATGAAACTCATTTTTTAAAAAAAAAGCCTTATGATGCAGCTTCCTTCTGCCATTTCTTCCGTAAAATTTAGTGTTTCTGACGTTTCTGTTAGTCGGTTAACGCACTTTTAGTGATTTTCAACATAACCTTTGTATGGGAGGTGGGCGTGGTTATTATCCGATTTCTTCCATTTTTGAACTGTATATGGAAAGCCTGAAAAAACGACTCTGTAGAGTTTTGGTTGACAAAAACGCTTAGTAGTTTCCGAGATTGAACAAAAAACTTAGTAGGTGGCGGGGCCACGTCCACTTTTATTTATGGCTTAGTTATGACACTTTATAGGTTATAGTGGGCCGATTTTGGCCATCTTCGAACTTAATCTTCTTATGGAGCCAAGAAATACGTGTACTAAGTTTCATCATGATATCTCAATTTTTACTCAAGTTACAGCTTGCACGGACGGACCTCGGACAGACGGACGGACAGACAGACATCCGGATTTCAACTCTACTCGTCACCCTGATCACTTTGGTATATATAACCCTATATCTGACTCTTTTAGTTTTAGGACTTACAAACAACCGTTATGTGAACAAAACTATAATACTCTCCTTAGCAACTTTTTGCGAGAGTATAAAAATAATACTTAAAAAAAACTTCTGCTTCACATAAAATTTCCAAGTTGTATCAAAAATTTGTAAATGTGTTTCGCTTTTTAATTTTGACACTTGTTTAGTTTTGACGAGTTCAAAAAATTTATCTTTGCTGTACAAATAACGGTAACAAAAAAAACTGCTAGGGGTAGCAATCCTGTTTTCTATAAATTCGTATATTTTAGTGGACGTATTCATACATGTTTTTTTAGTTTTGTCCAATAGAGTTGCCATACCGCTAAGTACAAAATAACTGAAATCACCCAATGAAACTCACCACTGAGAGAGGAAATCGCTTTTGTGATGGAGTGCTGAAATGTATAGTATGACCGAAATATTAAACAGTGAGACATGATTGAATTTTCACACCTCGACAAATAAAGGACTTCTGGATGTAAAAAATTCGAATATTTAGCTACAGTAATCAAGCTTTAAAGCTTTTTTAGAAGGGAACCTGATGTTGGCGAAAGTAAAACGGGGAGGATTGGTAACAATATAAGATAAACCGTTAAACAAAGCGTTATTATTTGGAGAGTAGAAAGTGATATTTAAAATTGTTCGACAATGTCACTAAGATCCAATTTTTTAAGAGGCTTTCAATGTTGAGAAAGCGGCTTACTGAGTATTATCCTGATGACTTATTCATACAATCACATACATACACTCATAGTCATGCGTAAATCCATTTCTAAATTTATTAAAGAAATTTCCAGGCTCAAATTCATTAAACTTATCACCGGTCAAATACTTGATCAGTGCAAATCTCTTTTTAATCCACCATATTTTGACAAACTGAGAACGGCTCTTCTATGCTATTTCCATAAATCTATTGAATAAACGTTTCACACATTTTTCTTCTGAATAAGAATTGCACTGGAACTGAGTTTCATGAAATTTATGGTCAATAAACTTGTGCGTGTTTTTAGATCTAGCTAACCTTCTGGATTTCTAAAACGAATCTATTTATATATTAGGTTAGAGTACTGTCTCTTTATGTGTTTGTCAATTGATTTCGTTAAGAGAAGGCTTTGAGCCTACCATTTTTTCTTAGATGTGAGTAATGAGCAATGTTTATTGCATACTTACTAGTGAAAGCTTTGTGGCATTTAAAGCCTTTATAAAGCTTCGTTGACAGATCGCTTTCATAACGTAATCACTGCAAAATGATCAGCAAATACTATACCAAAATTACTTAAAGGAAGATGGGTCAGAATTAACGTCTAAGGTGGTACGAATCTCCCTCTTCTTTATTTATTATCCTGCCTAAACATCTTTTAAATGAAAGCTGTTTGTTAGCTTTCATAAAGTAGAATGTCTTCCCTGAAAAGTTTGTTAAAATTACAACCAAAGCAAAAATTCGCTTCCGCAATACTTTCAATTAACTAGTTTCTTCACTTTCCTCTTACGCACCTTTCTTACAAATCCTACAACGTGTTCTCTCAACAAGTTGCCTTATCCATGCTAGAAATCTCTGATATTTTACACTTTTTGTTACGCTTTCACACATAACATACTGCCAGATTACTTCCGCCTGACATGCCATGCAAAACAAAACCAAATATAATATCAGCCGAGGAATAAAGAAGAACAAAGAACAAAACTAAAAAAGCTGAATACACAAAAGCAAATTCACTTTAAATTTTAATCACAATATGAAGTGAACTTGTGCATAAGTGTGTGTGACTTCGTGTGTCTATATATGTATGTATGTGCAAACCATAATAATGCAGTGAGGCGAAAACTTGAAGGAGTTCTAGTCGTGACAATGCAACAAACAAGGACATAGTGAATGATTGATATTAGAATAACAACAAAAACAAGAGACAATTACAAGGCAGCGATGAGGAACGTCAAGTTTGAGTGCAATAGGACAAAGGAATGTCTCCTTTATGTCAATCCTTTGTTCCATTGCTCGCAAACTTGACGTTCCTCATGAAGACATAAAATATCAACTCTCAAATATGTGTACTTGTGTGAGTGGGTGTGTAAGTATATATTAGATATGAGTGTGTCTATAATAAGTTGACAATTTCTTAATACTCTGCTGCAGGTACATATATTTATATATAAGTATATTCGCATCCATCAGTACATTATATATGCATGAAAGCATAAAGGACTTAATATGCTTAGGATTAAGCAGTCATATGTGAGCATATAAGGTACTTGCTGAGTTTGAAATCATTGAAGAGAGGGAAGGGACTTTTTCGTTTTTGTTGCTATATGCATAGCCGATATCGACGTTTCCGAGAAATGAGCAGTTTCTTGAAGAGAAAAGAACGACGAGTGCGGGTATACTACTGTGCCCAAAAAATAAGGTGACATTTGAATTTAAACTGCGCGCGTCGAAGGTTTTGGAGAATTATTTTTTTTTAGGTTGGCAGTACTGTCAGACGCATTCATTTCAAATTTCATGTCAAAATATTCATTAGTGTTTGAGATACGTGTCGTTTTGTGAGCTGCTAAAAGTGAGTTTTTCGTTTTTTGCGATGTCGAAATTTGTTGAGCAAAGAATTTGCATTAAATTTTATTTGCGGAATCAATTTTCTGCTGCGGATACGTTGAGGATGGTGCAGAAAACCTTTGGTGATGAGGCTATGTCTAAAAAAAATGTTTACAAGTGGTATAGTGAGTTCCAAGCCGGCCGTGAACGTGTCGAAGACGAAGAGCGTCCAGGGCGACCATCAACCTCAACCGACGAAGTTCACGTTCAACAAATCAAAGATTTGGTGTTGAAAAACCGTCGATTAACAATTAGAGACCTTGCTGATGAAGTTGGCATATCGAAAGGCTCAGCCAATACCATTTTGAAGGATGTTTTGGGCCTCAAGCGCGTCAAATCCCGACTGATACCGAACATTGAATTTTTTGGAAAAAAGGCGTCGCGTTGAAGTGTGTGAAACGATGCTTTCCGACTACCAGGGTGTCATGAAACGCATTATAACTGGCGATGAGACTTGGATCTATGCTTACGACCCCGAAACAACCGATCAATCGAGCGAATAATCGTGCCAAAAGAGAGCCGAGACCAAAAAAATCGCGCCAAAGTCGCTCAAAAATCAAAGTCATGTTGACTGTTTTCTTCGATTATCGTGGTGTTGTGCATTATGAATTCCTTCCAACCGGTCAAACAGTCAACAAGGAATATTATTTGAACGTTATGCGTCGTTTGCGTAACGCTATCCGCCTAAAAAGGCCGGAATTGTGAAAAGAAAATTCTTGGTTTTTACACCACGATAATGCACCATCCCATACTGCCCTCGTAATTCGTGATCATCTCGCCAAAAACTCAACCCATATCGTTCCGCAACCACCGTATTCACCTGATCTGGCGCCATGCGACTTCTGGCTGTTCACCAAGCTCAAAAGACCGCTCCGGGTACACCGTTTTTATACGATAGAGGAGATACAAGCCGCAGCGAAGACAGAACTGAAGGCCATCCCGGAAAGCGACTACAACCAGTGTTTCGAAGATTGGAAAATCCGTTGGCATAAGTGCATTGCATCGGGAGGGGATTACTTTGAAGGGCATGAAATTGATTTGGAAGAATAAATAAAGAATTTTCAAAATAAATACAATGTCAGTTTTTTTTTGGGCACAGTTTTGCATGATCTTAATCTTCATTTTCGCTTTAAATTCATTATAGATCGTTAACGCTCGAAGTAAGAGGTAGAAATGCTACTCAAAGATTGTTTGCAAAGGGTCTGTTCTTCAAGGCACTACATATAAAAAAGCCAGCCAATTAATATCGGTGATGTGGTAGACGGGACACCAAATTTGTCAAGCAAACGATCAATGGTTTCGTGGCTTATCTGACATAGTGCGCCATTCTACAAATGTACGAATTATTCAGAATTATATCTTATATTCTGGTATCACTTAGGAAGTATCGTTTAGAATCTCTGCAGTACTCACAGTTACCTCAAAAGGCACTACCAGCTTTGTTCAAATATGTATATCTATTAGTTTCCACTGAAGAACAAGTCCAAGAGTGGCATCCATCCCAACACAAAAAATTCTACATAAAAAGGATTGAAAACATAAATCACTCGCAAAAACTTAGATTAGATTGCGAACATATTCAGTAAAACAAAATTGTATTGAAGTATTTTTTTATATTCATCATTTTATACTACCCTTAAACTGTTTCCCGGTTGGTAAAAATCTAAACTTAATGGAATTTAGAAGGATACCTGCGAATAAAGGTAAGCTCAGTAGTAAGGGAATATATAATATTTACTTGATCATAACAAAAATATATTCATTACTGAAACTGATGGCCTTGTTCCAGATTAATCAATTTCTACAAAATGTCATAGTCAGATGTATTGTATAAGATAGTACACAAATTGAAGAAATTGCTGGAGAAAAATCTACTAAATTTGTTTATGCATTACTGACAGAGGGGTACGGTTTTTATATCCAGGCATCAACAAAAAAGCCATTCGATAACTACTAAAACTAAACTATTAATTTGAAATGTGAACTCCTTCTAAAAAGAAGAGTGAAAACTTGCATATTCTCCAAATTAACCCTAACCCATAAGGCAAAGGCATTGCGACTTGTCTAGAAAGACAAGTTCAATTAAGAAAATATTGAGCCTTAAAAATTTGTTCTCCTATTATATAACTATAAGTTCTAGTATTATAATAGGTTGTCAAAAAAGTCTTGCGGTATTTTCGCTTGTTGGCGCTGAAAGCGCGTAGTTCCAGTTTTATTCGTCGCATACGTCGTCATACTATACCTTTTTGAAAAGCTCATTTCACGCGCTAACACGTATTTGATTGATTGTCGTTTCTTTTAAGTCGTTCGTGAGTTATAGCGTCGCAAACATGGAGCAAAATAAAGAGAAAATACGGTATATTTTACAGTACTACTACGATAAAGGCAAAAATGCATCTCAAGCCGCCAATAAAATTTGTGCAGTTTATGGACCCGATACAGTTTCCATTTCCACCGCACAACGATGGTTTCAACGTTTTCGTTCTGGTGTAGAGGTGGTCAAAGATGTGCCACGCTCCGGAAGGCCTGTCGTCGAAAATTGCGATAAAATCGCTGAATTGGTCGAAAGAGACCGGCATAGTAGCAGCCGTAGCATCGGTCAAGAGCTGGGCATGAGTCATCAAAAATTCATTTCAATTTCAATAAAAATACCGCAAGACTTTTTTGACAACCCATTACTTTGTAAGATAACTCAAATTTCGTTTTTCCGTGGATTATCTAACAACTTCGCTTCCAACTCAAATGGCTGTCACATACTAAGGCAAAAGGAATTGCTATAATTGCAAAATAATCGTATTTTCACGTTCAAAGGAAGTCCATCGGTCGATTTGGAACAGGCATACATCCACATTTCTTATCATCGTCACAGTTGTGTGATTCACAAAGCACTTGCAAAAGCAAAAGTAGCAATTTGAAAGTCAAAAGAAACAAATATTCCTTTCCAATTTGAATGATGAGTTGCAGTACTCAGCTTCTACTGTATTATCCTGATGCCTTGCATTAATCTTCTTAGTTGTTTTTGCATATGATTTAGTAAACATTCTTCCTAAGCTCAATATGGAGGTACGCCTGTATGAAGTAAGGCGCGAGGTGCGATAGGTTATTGGTTATACTTTATTTACATACATATGTATATCGAGACAGTATACAAATATACAAGTATTTCAATAATAAACTCTTCTTCTGGCTCAAAAAAATACATTTACATATACGGCGGAACATATATATGATGAGACAATAAGCGGTGTGTTTAAAGTGGGCTGACGACAGTCTTACCCCATGGCGCTTAATAATCGCGTGGATCAAAATAATGCCTTTCTCAGCGCCCCGAGAATACGGTACCAATTGCAAGTATGGAATGGACACACTAACCACTTTGGAAGGATTTGAGGTCCATCTGAAACTTCTTCCGTACTTTGGGTTTGGCACCCAGTTGCAATTCAACACCACGTTGAACTAACACAAGGTCAGTTCTTCCGCATTCGGTTATTAAACCACAACTATCACGATACTCTCCGTGCCGTGCTGCATGAGCAGGTTGAAGCGAGCTCCAAACAGGAAGCAGGAGCCTCCCGTGTTACCAGAATTAAGTCTCCGGTCAGATCTCGTAGCCGAAACTACTGCCAGTTGAAATTTCATACTTCTCTGGAGTGATGATTAGGGGTTGTACCAACAGTTACATTGCACGAACACACCATTTCCACAAGAAGATAGCCCTAATTCTTAGTTAAGCGCCTTCGCTGTCTAAACTACTCACGCACCAGTCTAATTCTTCGGAGATCGGTAATGACTGAGCACTTTGGACACTCCGTGATCACATGCACTCAAAAAATGCAATTCAATGGCGAAAATTGTAAAGTTTTCGACGTTTGTTAACTCAGCAATAGTGCAATGATGAACTTGATTCAATGTTTAGCGATGGGCATAGATCACTCAAAACATCGATTTGATAAGTCATCTACCGTATACTCTTGACTTGGCACCGAATGACTTATTTTGAACTAAGTGGCCGACGTTTTTCGACTCCTGAAGAGTGGTAAAAATGCTTCAACAGTTGGCTTAAGCCCATGTAAAAGTGTATAGATCTTAATGAAGATTTTGATAAACAATTTTTTCACTTATTAACATTTGTTTTCGTTTTCTAATTGCTGTCATCTAGAAGAAATTTACCGCCTAGGTATCCCTGCATCTCCATATGATCATCGGAAATCCGGTAATTCTGCATCAATAACACACTTAATCAGAACAAGAGAAGATGTACCTGATGTACGATGTGACATACAGTTAAAAAAGTAAGCATCGTGAAAACTGCTCATTCCCACGATATTGGGTCTCCATAAGTGGCACAAGCCAAAAATAAGCCACGATATATGGTGGAAACAGTATGGCATCGAATATCATAATACATATGTGCCACTAAAACACGCTCTCTCATTTTCATAGAGATAATTCACATATTGGCCGATGCATATAAAGTCACCTGGAAGTTCGAAAATCGTTGATACCTAATGGGACTGAAGGGATTGACACGATTCAACACACTTTTCACACAGACATACCATTGTCAGAAAAAGACGATCCCTGAATTTAAATTCTATGTGTCACACACCTACCGATATTTTCGGTAATCTTCACTCAATTTCACACTGTGACATAGAAGTGTTAAAAGAATGCTATCTGCCGGATTTCGAGCAGGCCCTGAGATATGTGATTTTATCTTAAAGTTAGCGGAGTCACACCCATCGTCAAATTTTTACAACGAGTCGTATATAGACACCTCATATCTCTCAGGAGTAAAATTTAATGTCGCTGGCGTATTTAGGTATTGTTTTATCGCGCCTTAAGTAGTTTTTAACAGTACCGTTATATGGAGAATGGGCGGAGTTATCATCCGATTTCATCCATGTCGGTAAAAGTTCTTCTAAGAATTATCATAATTGAATTCGGCTACTGTATGTAACTCTAGTGGTCTAGAAGGTATGTGCATTAAATCTATTAGAGGCCGGGCTTTTAAAAAACTGTCCATCCGCCTTAATTTTTTGCAGGGAAATATGTGTACCAAAGTTCATCAAGTAGTAGTATTGTTAGTGACATCTGTCAGCATGTTGAAAAAGTATGAAACTGATACTTAAGCGCCCTTGGCTACACTCACTGCATTTCAATCAAATTAGATATGTAACATACATACATCTGACATTCTTATATTACATATAACACTATTTTTTTTAGTTATTTAAGTCTATTAATTCTTACAGACTATTAAAAAATTATTATTTAAATTAGAATTATAAAATAATAATATTACAATCAAACTTAACTTAGCTAAAAACAGAATTAAGGGTGTTAATGAAGGAAGCCTTAGACTGAGAAAAATGAAGTAGAACTTTCTCGAAAATCGAGTTAAACTCACGAACAGCACGCTTGAGAGGGGCATAATCCGCAAATTCAGTTTTCTTCATCTTGCAATAAAATGGAGAAATAGATCTGAGGCAACGCTGAGAAATATTGAAATTAATTTTTCCTAACAAATAAAGACAATCAATACCGCCATTAATTACATTGAAAACAAATGAAGGGCAGAGAACGGACCGTCGATTTTCAAGTGATTTAAGGTGTAATAGCAATTACCCGCCTGAGAACAACAAAGCAGAGGAGCCCGATGGATTACCGTCCGAGCTATTCAAACACGGCGGCGAAGAACTGATAAGGAGCATGAATCAGCTTCTTTGTAAAATATGGTCGGACGAAAGCATGCCCAACGATTGGAATTTAAGTGTGCTCTGTCCAATCCACAAAAAGGGAGACCCCATAATCTGCGCCAACTACCGAGGGATAAGCATCCTCAACATCGCGTATAAGGTTCTATCGAGCGTATTGTGTGAAAGATTAAAGCCCACCGTCAAAAAACTGTTTGGACCTTATCAGTGTGGCTTTAGATCTGGCAAATCAACAACCGACCATGCGCCAAATCTTGGAAAACACCCGTGAAAGAAGAATCGATACCCACCACCTCTTCGTCGATTTCAAAGCTGTTTTCGACAGCACGAAAAGGAGCTGCCTTTATGCCGCGATGTCTGAATTTGGTATACCCGCAAAGCTAATATGGCTGTGTAAACTGACCTTGAGCAACACCAAAAGCTCCGTCAGAATCGAGAAGGACCTCTCCGAGCCGTTCGATACCAAACGAGGTTTCAGGCATTCCCTATCGTGCGATTCTTCAACCTCTGGAGAAAATAATTCGAACTGCAGAACTTAATAGAGCAGGTACAATCTTTTATAAGAGTGTACAGCTGCTGGCGTATGCCGATGATATTGATATTGGCAGTCAACGAGGGCAAGACGAAATATCTCCTGTCATCAAACAAGCTGTCGTCGCACTCTCAACTTGGCACCTCACGTCACTGTTGACAGTCATAACTTCGAAGTTGTAGATAATTTCGTCTATTTAGGAACCAGCATAACACCACCAACAATGTCAGCCTGGAAAATCCAACGCAGGATAACGCTTGCCAACAGGTGCTACTTGGACTAAGTAGGCAATTGGGAAGTAAAGTCTTCTCTCGACGCACAAAAACTAAACTCTATAAATCACTCGTTATTCCCGTCTTGCTATATGGTGCAGAGGCTTGAACGATGACAACATCTGATGAATCGACGTTGCGAGTTTTCGAGAGAAAAGTTCTGCGAAAGATTTATGGTCCTTTGCGCATTGGCCACTGCGAATATCGCATTCGATTTGAGCTGTATGAAATATAGGACGACATTGACCTAGTTCAGCGATTTAAAAGACAGCGGCTACGCTGCTATGTAGGTCATGTTGTCAGGATGGACGAAAACACTCCAGCTGTGAAAGTATTCGACGCAGTAGCCGCCGGGGGAAGCAGAGGAAGAGGAAGACCTCCACTCCGTTGGAAGGACCAGGTGGAGAAGGACCTGGCTTCGCTTGGAATATCCAATTGGCGCCACGTAGCGAAAAGAAGAAACGACTGGCGCGCTGTTGTTAACTCGGCTATAATCGCTTTAACGGTGTCTACGCCAGTAAAGAAGAATAAGGTGTAATAGCAATAAACGGAAATGCATACGGCAAACTTTAGTGAGTGGAGGGCACATTTAAGAAAAATCTTTTGAACGCGTTCAATCCTATCAATTGAGGATAGGCAATATGACTGAAATATCATTTGATTCCTTCACTTTCTAGTATAATGTATAAGTTAAGACGCAATTAATATAACGAGATAAAATTTTGCACGAAAATTTTCTTTGAAGTATGATCTTATGACCAAAAACTGTCCTAATCGAACCCTATGTACCGAATAGCGAACCCCACTACTTATAGTTGACTATGATAAAAAATATCGGTGATAGAAAAAAGTGAGATATGTACATAATTGAAATGCAAAGATAATCCTTTCCTGATAACAGCTTATCTGTGTGCCAGAAATGGGTTGAATAAGGTCAATACTTCCCTTAGCCCCCATATGCCTAACTTAAAGATTTTCGAACTTCCACGTGACTTTGTACCGCATACATCAGCCAATATTTTAGTTATCTCAATGAAAATGACAGAGCGTGTTCTGCTCATACATAACTTTATCCTTGTGCATAAAATGAAAAAAATTGGTCCAGCCCCCACATAACTAATATCAGGATTTTCGAACATCCGACTGACTTTACTCCATAGTATTGACGATCGTATGTGAGGAACCTTAATGAAACCCTGGGAACAATTTTTTAGTATGTGGCATGATAATAGTTAATAGATAAAATCGGGTCGATTCGACCATATGCTATATATAATTATTTCTTTTTTTTAACAATCCTAAATATTTACAATTACCGAAGTTTCTCTGGTATATTCGTGTGATCTGGCGAGTAGACAACACAAACTCTTTTTGCTTTATTATTCCCCATACTCTTCTCGATTTATTTCATACCGTCACCAGCAACAGTTAGGTGAACAAACTCATCACGCTTTGCATTTTCACCAAACTCACTTTTTCCGGCTATAAATTCAATTTAAAATCATTCTTCAAAAAATACGCGAAACTTTTTTGTTCACAAATTATTTTTAATTTATTTGCTACAAATTTAACATTAAAACTTTGTTTGTATTCGCTACTTTTCGTCAGTCATTTGCTGCATTTAACTTTTGCCTTTTGCCTTGTACAAATAATGAACCTATGCAAATTTAATGATTTTTTCATTCTGTAAAATTGTTTTCATTACTTCCAAGTGGTAAGGTATGAGTATTCGCCAAAAGTCTCCGATACTAATTACCCTTCAAAACAATAGACTCACATAATTCAACAAATGAGTATGCTGTTGTTGTACAAAGGCTGATCGAATGATGGCAAAAAACGTAAATAACGGTATATTTCGCTTGCAGAATACTTCTACATACAATGTAAATGAACCTGTCAAAAGTTTTTAAAACGTTATTTGAATTTCAATGAGGAGAAGAGCATCGGAAAAGCTAAAAACAAAATTTCTAAAAAGTCGTTTATTGATTTATGATAAGTGGAAAAATTACAGACATTTCAAGTGCTTTTAGTAATGTTTTGAATTAGGGACTTGTGGGCTATGGGTTCAAAATTTGGTCACCGTAATTTTAATATTTTTTTTAACGATTGTTCAATCAAACAATTTTTATAGTATATTTTCCCTTTATATCATGTTAGTCTTTCCATTCTTATTCATCAAAATTTGTTAGCAAAATCCGTCAAAATCGCTTATTCAGTTAGAGCACATACCGTTGGTGGCCAGTGATGTAATATTAATTAGTGGTTCCACAGCACTGAAGTTTCATCGAGGGTTTTGATTAATATTCTTTCAAGTCCACAAGTTTCTTCCTAATACCATTCGTTTCTCAGTATATACGTAAGTACTTGTTTATATCTAAAAACAAACTAACAACGATTTTGCTTAAAATTTGTATTTCCAATGGAATCACTTCTATGATGGCATTGAAAACTTTTCGAAAGTGTTTTGAAGAGTCTACTCGTGGATTATTGTATTAAGCGTTGGCATGTTTTGTTTTTCTTATAAGCCTATTTTAAAGGCAATAATAAAGGTATATTTCCTCGAAATAAGTTCATAAAAGTTATCTTAGGAAACCCAAATCTACCTTCCTTTTTTACAAAACAACTACTATCTCGTAGCCGCTGAAACTAATTACCTATATCATCTTTGAATTATGCTGGTATCACTCGCCGTTTAGCTGTATTTTCCATTAAAACTAACAACTCTCGAAGCTAATAATTTTCCATACATACTTATATACACGCTAATGCATATATTTTACCATAATTTGTTTTAAGTATCAGCTATTATACATGAGAATGACGAACAATGTTATTGACCACTTAAGCGTTAGCACCGACTGCACGGAACGCTGATAACCAACACAAGCACTTCTGATTTAATATAACACAATTCCATCTATATGTACGTATATATGCGTGTATTATATACATATGTACGTGTTTGAACTTTCGTAAATCTTATTTAACCAGAAAATTAAATGTCAACTTACTGACGGAGGCATCGATGGTCACCTTTGACTTAAATACAACAACAACACATCCCTAGGTATAAGATGGCAGCGCAATAAAAGCCACAGCAAGTGGACTGTTGAGCGTATTGCAGCAACTTCTGCCTGCAGTCAACTCCTGGCAGCGCTCCGTTAGCTACTTTCGGCGCCAGCTACAAGCTGTGGCATTGACATCTGTCCGACATTTAATGTGCGTAATCGTAACAGGTACCGTTAAACAGATGGGTTGCTGTCAAGATCAAGTGATGGCTTATGTTCGTACTTATATTAGTGTGTGTGCACCATATGGTTAAGTATGTAAACAATTTGAAAATCAACTGTCATTTGCAGGTAAATTTATTGGCGTCTCTCGCAAGACGACAGGCAATTATGTGTGCTTCACACATGCAAGTACTTACACTTCCACATATTATAAAACACAAACAAGCCTACGCATTTACTTGCAAGCCATCATCTTCGTAGCTCAGCCTTCCGGTACGTGATATAATTTTTGGCAGCCATGCCGGAAGATGGATTATGAAATATAGCTGGGTGGAGGGTGAAGATCTGTGATGGCACGCGATACACGTGTTGAAAAAGTGATGGTATATCAATGTAAAATCATTATAACCAAAGTTACTTATTAATGTTGTTACTTCTTTTTGTATCTGGCATATTATTTTTAAGATTTTCTCATAAGAATAAAACGAGTTATGAAGCCTAATTGTAAAAAAACTCTTTTGTTGTGAAAAATGTTTAACAGGTTTATAAAATGATAGATAATCGGGCAAAAATCAGAATTTACAAATGTTAAACTATATAAAAGAATCTTTGTACTTTTATTATAAAATGTAACGTCTTGAATATAAATTAAAAAATAAGACATTCCTTGACCAGTAAATAAATACACAGAAGGCCAGAATTACGTATATACAAGGTGCAAAAGGTTACTTTGGTTATTAAGTTAACTGGAGAATTTTGACCGATTTATGATTTTTAATATCGGACATGTCTCCGCATATTTGTGGGGAGAATTCATTTAAGAAAATATATTGAAATTTTCCGAAAAAAAAATTATTATATTTTATAACATTTTCCAATACGATTATGTTTTATGGAAATAAAAACGAACATGATTTTAAATGCTGCACAATAGGAGGCGGTTCAAAAACGCCTTTTAACAAATATTCGTGAGTTTTTTAAAATGTTAGTTGACCCAGGTTTTTTTTCTGGTGATAAAAAGTTCATAATTGCCGTCGAAAACCCCGGGAGTGTTTTTCGATTTTGATACAAACGAATGAATGCTTGATAACGTTTGCCAGTTGGAACAGCTGAACCGTCACTAACGTGGTTGTTTATTTGTCAATGAAAGTTCTGAAATAAAAACCGTAGGCTTTTCGAAAAAACGGTAAATATATACAGGGTTCAAAAAAATAGACTTTTTTAGCTGCGATTTTTCAGCATATTCGTTTCCGATGATGCCACAATGGCAAATTGTATCCACATGATTTTTATTTTATTCAAAAAAATGTTGTATGAAATCTATTGAACTTTCAATAAGAGGAGTGTTTCTTTATTGTGTGAGTTTTGCAGATTGAAAGCGACGGACGACTTGCTGTCGCGATTATGTTTTTCAACCTTAGTATGTTGTAGAGTGCATAAGAGCATGGTATATGTCGATTAATTCAATCCCAATCAGAAACCCGAGCGATGTCGGGAACAACTTTTCAAACAACGTCTTGATAACATTATCTTCCCTTTCTCAGAGACTACTGCAAAAGACGTCGATTGAGCTGTTTTGGAACCATCCGTAAATAAGAACTTCCAGCCTTTTCTCTCTGAGTTGCTTTTCAATTCCAAAAAAGTTTTTTGATATATTGTGGGGCTCGTTGATTGTTTAGGGTAGTCTAAAAGTTTCGAGATAAAAACGGATGGAGGGAGCATCCACTGAGGAAATTTTGTTGATTTAGTAAGCGTAGGATTGTAAAAGATGTTGGCTTCCTTCGCGTTCTGTAATGCATTATATATAGCTGAAGGTGTCTCCATCCGACGTCTTCTTTTTGCATACATAGTTTTCTTATTAAGCTGAGAAGTCTTTGCTTATAACGTTCGCCAATGAAAGGGAGACCAGACTCTGCCAGCAGGTTTTTTATTGGTGTTGTGGGAAAGGCACGAAGACTCCTACGAATGGCGTTGTGATAGGGTGCAGATAAAATCGATATTGTACTTTTAGCGCACTGTCCATAAATAGGTAGACCGTAGTCAATCACTGACAATAGCAGGGATTTTGTTATATTTATAAGAGTATCCGGGTGTATTTTACTGTGCTTAGGGGTTAAGTACTTTATGATGTTTAATCTAGCGTTAAGCGTTTTTCTTATATGTTTACAATGCTCCTTAAAGTTAAGAGACTTATCAAAAATAATACCTAAAATTTTGAGGTATTTAACGTTAGTAATATTGTAATTTCTGTATACAAAACAAAACAAAAGTTTTGACACTTTTTCATTCTACATATGTATGTGTAGAAAATTTGATTTTTCGTAAGATAGACTAGCTCCTGACCTTTTTGACCAGATATGGAATTCATCGATCACATTCGATAGCCTATTCAGAGTTTGGGATACGCAGTTGGTTTTTGAAAAAATCAATACATCGTCTGCGTAAAGAGAATGTTCTAGTCCCTGTTTGATTATTATTTTGCTAATTTCATTGAAGGCAGTGATAAAAAGAATTACGGAGATGGGCGAACCCTGAGGTATGCCGTTATATAGATGTACTCTATCAGAGTACTTGTTGTTTATTTTGGCCCTAATCGTGCGATGATTTAACAGACTTTTCACTATGTTGTAGATTTTTCTGCCCGTTTGCCAACTTTTGAGTTGCCTAAGAACTACGTGAGCACCGATTNTATCAAACGNTTTCTCGAAATCTAAGCTTAAAACTGATACATGATTTCGATTCGAGAGGGCGGTTGACAAGTAATGTTCAAAGTGGAGAAGTGCGTCAGATGTACCTTGCCCTTTTTTAAAGGCTACCTGGTTGTGACTGATGTGTTTATCTCTTAAAGCGAGCCACATGATTCGCTTTGCTACTATCTTTTCTAACGTTTTGCTGAGACATGACAACAATGACATTGGTCGACAACTGCTAATTTGGTCTAAGGGCTTGCTAGGTTTTAAAATGGGAATGATGTCTGCATTTTTCCAGCTCTGTGGGTAGACGCCTGTTTCAAAAATAGTATTGAAAAGTTTAAGTACCCTATTTTTTGTGCTGATTCGTAGATTTTTAAGCATTGGGTAGGATACTCTGCCGTAACCGGGGGTTTTCCCCTTAGCCGATTGAATAAATTCTTCGAACTCTGTCATTGTGATATCCTTTTCAATCATTTTAGCTGAAGCTGAGATTTTAGATGGGTTATATTCCGATACAAAATCTAATTTTTCTGCCATGAAATCTGCTGCAAAGTTCTGGTCTTTAGAATATTCAGACCAAGTAGAAGAAAATATTTCGCTATCTCTTACGTAGAGGAGATAATGCCGTTTTCTGTGTGCATCACAGAGATTTTGCTTTGTCGTAAATCGCCTGTCAGCGTCCTAACGTCACGCCAAATTTGCTTAGGGTAAGAATCGGGGTTGATTGCAGATGTAAATTCTTCTAACCTAGTTCTTTTGTTTGCCTTTACTTGGTATCTGAAAGCCGCGTTGGCTTTCTTGTAATTAATAAAGTTGGCATCAGTTCTTTTCTTCTTATATGTTGCCCACAATTCTTGTTTCTTGGCTCTAAGTATAGCTAGATTTCGGTTCCACCACGGAACGGCGGGTCTGTGAAAAGTTGTCTTCGTTTGTGGTATGCACAGATGAGCGGAAGATATAATAATAGTTTTTATATTTGCTGCTTCTTTATTTACGTTATTTGATATTGGTATTTTGGATGACTCTGAAACGCAGCTTTCTTGGAACATCGACCAGTTGGCTAGTTCGGTGATAAATCTTGGTCTTTTAGTTGTTTTCTTGACATATATGCTAGAATTTACCGTCGTGAAAATTGGAAAGTGATCACTTCCATGTAAGTTATTTAAGAATCGTAAGGTTTGAAGCTAGTATAACATCTTCAAGTGCTTTACCTCTTGAATTTGCTACAGTTGAACCCCAGAGTGGACTCCAGGAATTTAGATCTCCTAATACTAACATAGGGCGTGGAATATTATCAATTATTGAGAACAGATCTTTCGAATTAAAGTTCTGGTCTGGAGGGATGTACATTAGGGTGGGTCGATTCCGGACTTTTTTCGATTCGGGATTTGTAATAGTGCGGAAAAGTTGCCTTAGTACTTCCTGATTCCAATGCAACTTTTTGCTTTGAGATCGGATTGCATCTTCAACCCGCACTATTAGAAATTCCGAATCGAAAAAAGTCCGGAATCGACCCACCCTAGTGCCCATTTGTGTGTATAAACGAGATTTGAGATATATGTAGATCTTTAATTTTGCACACCAAGAAGTTGCTAATTTGTGGGAATGGACGATATTGAACTAGTAAAACGTACAGCTGCCATACAAATTGACCGATACAAATATATAAATTAAGTTCATTGACGCAAATCTCTTTTATTAGATATCTTCTCAAAAGGTGGTGATAAAATTTTGAAACATATTGCTCAGATCGAACCAATTTAAGATCAAAATTAAGTACTTGTATGGAAAACTATATTATTTGGAAACTCCAATTTTATCCCATAAAAATTATAAAACAAAACAATCTAACCGCCAAAATCACAAACAAAAGAAGAGAAAGCAGCGAAAAACCCATAATCGAAATATGCAAATACAACAAGTTAAACGTTTTCCATGCACATAGTTACTTTTCTATACATTGTTTCACACAATCAGTGTCACCGTCAGCAGCACACCAAATATGCTGGAATGCCAGAAGCAGTAAGATTGTCGCCATCGCTAACAGCAGCGACACCATTTTCATTTAGCACACTATTTTCAACGCCATCAAAGCAATCATTCGCAACGTTGCGCCCTTAGATAGTGTGCATTTAAAGCGCAACGTGCACATAGCTGTGCCATGCGGCAACCATAGACATGTGTGCATGTAGTTTTCACAGCATTTGCCTGTATGTGTGTGTGTGCGAGCAACCGCAGTTGGCAGCCAAACACGCGCCACATCAAAGTCAGCGAAAAAAGTGCTGTAAATAGCAAAAGTAAGAGCAAACTGTTCATTCACAGTGCCTTGCAATTCCACCGCCGCCTTTACCAAATTTTTTTAGCTTCCACTTACACTTGCTGCTTGTTTACGGTATACTAAGTATTCACTTCTTGGAAACCCAATATGCATTTCATTTTTTTTCGTTCGTTCTTCTATACGCCGTTGTTTTGCAGTTGGCAGTCGCTAGAATTTAGCAGAAGTGTTGAACGATTGTCCACACCTCGCTTGAATAGCACAGAAGGCAGTTTCGACTTGCGCCGCAGATGCGAGTGTGCTTCTTTTTAGTGTGGAATTCATTCTTACACACACCGCTGATCGGCTTAGACTCGGTGTGAATGCAGCTTAGTAACTGCTCACGCATTTTGCGGGCTTTTTGCGTTGCCCTGCTGGACATGCCGCTGTGTCCTTCCAAAGCAGTTGTGCTTGGTCTGTTTTTAGCTTCACTTTGGTTTTGCGTCTTTTCTTTTCGTTTTTGCATTTTCATTGTTTTTGCTTCCCTTTGCTTTTGTTTTTGCTTATATGTTGGCAGTTGGCAGGTATCCAAAATCAGAGCCGCAAACATTTTGGCTGTGGGCAGCATCTTCATATCAAAAGCATAAGAAAGCGCTGCTTCATTTGCTCATCATTGCAGCTGTCATCTGCCGGCGGTGGTGCTTTTGGCTCATTCAAGCACTTGGCTTGCGCAAGTGGGCTTTTTTGTGATGTACTATTATTCTTAGCAATATTCTAATGTAATACTAGTGCACTTATGATTTTTTTGGCTAGATTTAATCACTTAAATAGTCTTAATAGAGGTTATTAATTTGAGAGTTAAAGCATTTCAGATTTTTACAACAACAGCTGTTGTTTTCAAGTATTCAGAGTACGAATTTGTTCATAAAAGTAAAAAAATTGCTTTTGCTTTTTGATTTATAGAAAAGCGAGACGCATTTGCAGACAAAAAAGAGAGAGGCGAAATGCATGAGTATGATGAGCTTGACAAGCTGGCTGACAGTGGTAACGCTCGAAAATTGAAAAGATGTGGCGACTAACAGAGGGTTTCAAGACCGGATCATACTCTTATAGAGCACCCACCGGTGAGTTATGCCTAGAACTTACTGAAATTAAGGAGGGAACACTTCTCCAACCTGCTGAATGGCAGTGAAAACCTAACTCCAGGTGTCATCGATGACGTTGGAGCAGACATTTCATTGAACGACCATGAAAAAATTTTAATTGCAATTACCCCTCTGAAGAACCAACAAAGTGGCTGGGCCAATGGATTACCGGCCGAGCTATTCAAATACGGGGGCGAAAAACTAATAAGAAGCATACATCAGCCTCTTTGTAGAATATGGTCAGATGAAAGCATGCCCGACGATTGGAATTTAAGTATGCTCTGTCCAATCCATAAAAAAAGAGACCCCACAATCTGCGCCAACTACCGTGGGATTAGCCTCCTCAACATCGCATATAAGGTTCTATCGAGCGTATTGTGTGAAAGATTAATGAACACCGTCAACAAACTGATTGGACCTTATCAGTGTGGTTTTAGACCTGGCAAATCAATAACCGACCAGATATTCACCATGCGCCAAATCCTGGAGAAGACCCGTGAAAGGAGAATCGACACACACCACCTCTTCGTCGATTTCAAAGCTGCTTTCGACAGCACGAAAGGAGCTGCCTTTATGCCGCGATGTCTCAATTTGGTATCCCGCAAAACTTATACGACTGTGTAAACTGACGTTGAGTAACACCAAAAGCTCCGTCAGGATTGGGAAGGACCTCTCCGAGCCGTTCGATACCAAACGAGGTTTCAGACAAAGCGACTTCCTACCGTGCGACTTCTTCAACCTGCTTCTGGAGAAAATAGTTCGAGCTGCAGAACTAAATAGAGAAGGTACCATCTTCTATAAGAGTGTACAGCTGCTGGCGTATGCCGATGATGCCCGCGCCGTTAGTTCTGCTTTCTCTACGCTGGACAAGGAAGCACAGAAAATGGGTCTGGCAGTGAACGAGGGCAAAACGAAATATCTCCTGTCATCAAACAAACAGTCGTCGCACTCGCGACTTGGCTCTCACGTCACTATTGACAGTCATAACTTTGAAGTTGTAGATAATTTCGCCTGGAAATCCAACGCAGGATTGCTCTTGCCAACAGGTGCTACTTCGGACTGAGTAGGCAATTGAAAAGTAAAGTCCTCTCTCGACGAACAAAAGCCAAACTCTATAAGTCGCTCATAATTCCCGTCCTGCTATATATGGTGCAGAGGCTTGGACGATGACAGCAACCGATGAGTCGACGTTACGAGTTTTCGAGAGAAAAGTTCTGCGAAAGATTTATGATCCTTTGCGCGTTAGCCACGGCGAATACCGCATTCGATGGAACGATGAGCTGTTCGAGATATACGACGACATCGACATAGTTCAGCGAATTAAAAGACAGCGGCTACGCTGGCTAGGTCAAATTGTCCGAATGGACGAAAGCACAACAGCTCTGAAAGTATTCGAGGCTGTACCCGTCGGGGGAAGCAGAGGAAGAAGAAGACCTTCACTCCGTTGGAAGGACCAAGTGGAGAAGGACCTGGCTTCGCTTGGAATATTCTATTGGCGCCACGTAGCGGAAAGAAGAAACGACTGGCGCGCTGTTGTTAACTCGGCTATAATCGCGTTAGCGGTGTCTACGCCAATTAAGAAGAAGAAGAACTTCCGGGTGACTTTGTGCCGCATATATCGGCCAATATGAAACATATCTCAATGAAAAGGAGCTAGCGTGTTTTACACGTTTACAGTGTATTTTTGTGCCTAAAATAAATAAATTGGAGCGAAAACTTGACTTACCCCCCATGTAACTAATATTAGGATTTTTGGACATGCGGATGACTTTACCTATATGATTAGGTTTTTAGTAAGTGACATGTTAATAGCATGTGGTATTGGGAAAAATAGACAAAATTTGGTCGATACAACCACAACTCCCATATACTACATATAATGATTTTCGTTTTTCTAACAAATCTTATGTGTCTGCCAGTGTATGAGTTATATATAGTATATAAAATTGCTTGGATTTCAATCCTCAGGTTGACGCATTACACAATAAATTGTATTGCTAAATCCAGTAGATAGGTGACTTTTGAAAAAAAGTTACTCATACGCTCCGTCGTTCTATGCATTTCTGAAATATTTATCGAATGGAATGTTACTCATCCGCCCCGTCTATGTGCTAGTGATGAGCGATATTTCACTTTCGCTGATTTTTTAATGTAAAGCTTTCTTCATGATATTGTATATATCCATGCAAACATGCTATTTTTCGTCAAAGCGGCTTGAACTTTTGAGTGCAACGTTCTTATAATTTTTAATAGTGGCGCGAAATGAATCAAGGAAAAGAAGTGAAGTGGGGCAGATGTTTGAAGTGATAGGTGAAATACTAGAAAAATATATTATTTGCAAATCAAAAATTTCATATAAAAAATCTTTAGCAAATTTAAAGAAACATATCCAAATGTCTACGAATACAAAAAAGGCAATCGATGATGCGCTATGCTTTTTATAAAGTATTTCCAACCATTCAGCATTGTGGAAGATGATATATTTCGCGAAGTTGTAAAAGCACTAAGCCCATATTATCAGTTGCTTAGGTGGCATTCTATTTCTAATACAATAATACCTGTTTTGTATGAAGCATGCCTTGCACAAATGAAGGAAAAAATAAGTGAAGATTCCAAATTCTGCATAACAAAAATTTGTTGGACATCTCATAGTTTTATTGCCATCACAGCTTATTTCTCAATGCAAAATTTGAAATATTGTCCAATGACAGAGGCGCATACCACAAAAAATTTGTCAGCTGAATTAGTGCCTGAGCTATCTTTGTGCCTAAAATTAATAAAATTGGGTGACAACTTGACCTAGCCTTTATATAACTAATACAAGAATTTTTAAAAATCCGACTGACTTTACTCTTGATAATTGGGTTTTTAGTACGTGGCATAGTATGTGGTATTGGGAAAAATAGATAATACATGTAACGATTTTCGTTTTTCTAACAAATCTTATGTGTCTGTCAGTATTGGAGTTATATATAAAATTGCTTGGATTTCGATCCTCTGGTTGAGGTTTTACACCTTAAAGTATTTCCCAGCCTTTGATTCTTGCAAGTTGCAAGAGTATAAAATGTTCGGTTGCACCCGAACTTAGCCCTTCCTTACTTGTTAATTTTATTTAATGTTTAAGCCAAATTTGAAAGCTTATGTGATGAATTAAAAAAAAAAAACTTTAGAATACAAATTGAAATTATTTTCGCTGTTGCAATATTCAAAAATATTTAATTTAAGTATCTAATAACGTTTAGTAATATTAAATGTAATAATAATATATATAAATGGATTGTAATAAAAATAGTTATTTAGTTATTTTGAGTTATTTTTACTCTTTTATATTTATTTATTTTTTATTACGATTCTTCTATATTTATTTCTTGTAACCGCAAAGCATTTAGCTCGAATATCATTTAATTTAAAACAAGAATTGTAATTAATTAATTTCAGAAAAAATAGTGTAATAAAAAAATAGGGGTTTTTAATATTTTCCAAAAGATTGGGAAATTGCAGTCGTTAATTTGGTCTTGAAAATATTAATAGCGGATATGCAAAATATTCCGATGGACTATGGATTTCCCGTCATTAGTTTTTCTTTGAAAATAATAATAGCGAATATTCTATACACACACATGATCTACCACATTAATGGTAATTCATTGTAAGCAATATGTGAAACCATCATACTAACATACTATGCAATACGCTCTAAGTGTCGGGTAGCCTACATTTGCGAAAATGTAGTGAAAAGAAAGGCGGAAGAACTGGACTCGAGCTATTGGACTCGTGTAAACGACTACTATGTACTACCAATAGCTTTTTTTTATCGTATTCTTGTATATAGAACCTTAAAGCTACACTACTATATCAAGGTGGGCCAAAAAAACTTCTAATTTTTTCTTTAGATACCGTAAACATATCGAAAAAAAAACTTATAAAAAATTCAATATTTCATGATTGGTTTTTGACGATAATTTCACTGTATCCAAGGAAAAAATTTATGTTTTTTGGTCTATCCTATTAGTATAAATTCTTCAGTTTAAAATCTTGTATTCAGTTGTTGTTTCACATGTAGATTTTTCGATAAAAGATCAAACGTAGCGATCAGAAAACTGGTGAAGCGAACATGGTTCGTTCATATGAATTGCTATACCGATATCGTGATTCCACAAATAAATTGGAATCGGTCTACAAAATCCAGTGTAAGGTTTACACTGAGCGCTCAAATTTTTGACTAACCTTTTTAAGTAGGCTTCAACAACATATTGATCACTTGTCCATGATTTGATATCGAATAGCAGAGAGAGAAGAAATTCAAATATATGCGATAAATATTTGTCAATCTCGAACTTGAAGTCATATGTAACGTGTTGTCAAATTGAGCATAGAAGCACGCTTCAAAGCAAAGTTATGTATGAAAGCGCAGAATGCTCGTAGACTAAACTAGAGCTTAACGAACTTAGCTATTGCGTATTTGCAAATGTATTGAGTTAAGTTTAGGTACATTACCCGTTGTGATGTATAAACAGGGGTCGAATCGTTTCATCCGTGAACGTATCACTCGTCACGTAAAAGTTTGTATATCGTATTATGACATACGTGATCGTAGCGCTTATATACGTGATCTTAACGTTTATATCGTAATCTGGCATGATGACATACGTGAGCGATTATATAAATGTATCCGTTCGTTCGAACCGTCATTCGAACGCAAATTACCAATCGTAATATACAAATTTATCGAAATTTGAGCAAATTTTGTTTAAATTTTATGTTTTTTATAATTTTTAGTAATAAATAACATAAATAAAAAACCAATGAATGGAATATCTCATTAAAAATTAAAAAAAATTATTTATATGAACAAAATTTTTGTATTTTAGTTTAGAAGGAAATAAAATATTTACAAAGGTAAAGGCATAGACATTTTCAACTTCAATTTATTAAAGAGTACTTTATTTGATCTCTTATTGTTTGGCCGATTATGGTGAGGCGGTTCGCTACCCCGGTGTCGATATCCGTTGTTTGATCAGAATCGCAATTCTGAGGATCATAATTTATTTTAAATTTTATGCAGATGTTGTGTAATGCTGCACAAACGTTAGCAAATCTTGCCACTTTTGTCGGATGGTACCTTCCTCTCTTGCCATATCCTAAAATTCTTCAGCGTCCTTTTAAAATTCCGATAGTTCGTTCGACGATACATCTTGCCTTTGAATGAATTTGATTGAACATAGCTTCATTTGAACCATCCGAAGCGTTTCTGTAAGGAGTTATGCACCATGGTTCCAATGGGTAGCCAGAATCCCCTGTTAAAATATAAATAAAATCAATATCGTAAAAAGAACAAAGTGTGTCTCTCTGTATACCTAAAAGCCATGAATTTTCATTCCTGTTGTGCTGAAATCGTTCTTCCAAAACTCTTCTCTGGTCCGAGTGTTTCCAAACAAATGAGTCGTGGGCTGCACCACCGTATTGACAGTTAATAGCCACAATTTTGTAAGTGTAATCACATATCTGACAATAAAAAATTTAACAAATATACATACATATATGTATATTCAAGAAATATATTATTATAGCAACTTGCTATCATAGCGTTGATACTATGGTAGCCTTTTCTATTGAAGTACATGTGCTCGTTTACTGTGGGTTTTTGTAAGCCGATGTGGGTACCATCAACGCACCCAATAACTAAAAATTCTTTATATTTAGTAATATTACTATTTTAGTAAAGTGTATATTTACCTCCAGGAGTTTTATATTGGTGCACCAATATAAACTGTGGGCACAACTTCGTTTCCATTTCTTTAAGCACATGGGATGTCAGTTTCGAAACAGTGCTTTGACAAATCCCAATCAAATAGTCATAAAAAAGTTGATTTAATAGTTATAGTCTCCTCATACATATATGATTTTTTTAAGAAAAAAATACCCGAGGAAAATTTGAAACTTGTATAACTCTTCAATTGCCAGATGGCATAAGGCCGCTCGCCTCAAATGGAGAAGCTCAGCCAAGCAACTAGCAAATATGAAAAGCCATTTCTTTTTGTACATTTATATGCTTCTATATAATTGTTTAAGCGGAAACTAATTTTCTCACTCATTCACCAGCACCCGGCAATCACCTCAGAGTCAAAACAATATGAGTAAACAAAAGCAAAACTGACATTACCGATAACAATAACAATTTTTCACTTTATTGAAGCGCAATGTTGTTACCTATAAAGGTAAGGAATTGAGGGTAAAAACACATATATACATACATACAACAAAGGTAACGGTGTTGATAATATAACGCAAGGCGTAAGGACTCCGTCTGACATTAAGCAGTATTGACTTACTCAGTGGCTTGGGCATTAGAGAAGTGCGAAGGTGTCCATAAATACTTAAGTACATATATACATATATGTATGTGTAGTTCGGTGTCGCTACATAAACGTTAGTTTGTAGTTAAGTTATACTACAGCTTATGTAAACATTGCTGGTATATATAGACTAGATTACGTTTGCCTTTGTCTTTCAGCCTTGGTTTAATATTGAAAATTTATTATCTTTTCCCGAGGAGTGAACATAATTTTTAATTAACGACAATTTAATTGGCAATCAAACGCGAGAGGGAAAGCGCTGAAAGTGTTAGTTAGAGCAAAAGTGAAATTGAGTAGAATTGAGTTAATGGTGCCGCATGTTAGGGGGATTGGGTGATTTTCACTACTTGAATGGGTGCACCCCACGCTCAACCACATTTTGAGCTGCAGAGCAACGTCAATGTGTTGGCTTGGGGCTATTTAATAACTGCTGTTATACGCAGCAATAAAAACAGTGGGTTGTGTTTGAAATTATTTTCGAAATATTTTATTTAAAAATATATTTTTGTGTCTCCAAAAAGCGATCTGATATCATTCATATCAATTTTTTTCAAATTATCGTGAAATATAAAAAAAATATTTTGACCGATATAAGTCGAAGTAAGTAGTTTTTGAGAAAACCGTGGAAATAGTTCTCACCACACCTGATTCTAAGTTTCTGGAGACAATTTTTTCTAATCTATTCATAAAAATGCTATTTTTATGTTTAAAACTGTAGAGTGTCCTTTTGTTTTCAAAGTTTCAAGATTTATACCAATAAAAGACACTAGTCGAAGTACCTATTGCTATTCATTACTGTCTAGCCAGCAACAGGTCTTAAAGGGTCGAAGATCTTTAAATGCTACTAAATTCCTTCACTTATTGCACCAAAAAAATGTGTGATCATAGCATCAACAACTTTTGAATAGATGTCTCTAAGAAGAAAAATAGTATGTTCAACCATAAAAGAGATAATTTTATACAAATCTCCAGAATACAGCTTTGTGTTTTTAACCTTTTCAAATAATAACATTACATTATATTATCGTTACTAATCTACGGTCTTCTGAAAAAGCTTCTCAAAGAAGCTGAAGCGAAATCTGTAGCTATCTACCTTGATGATCATTAAATGGACTGTGACTAGGAATATTATATAGGCACCTTTCAAGCAAGTGCGCCGGAAACTGGATTATCTAGAGAATGAATAAACCCCATTCCCCATAAAAAATATAAAAATGTTTACTTGCACCAAAAGAATCGTAGATTATTTGATGTTAAGCTAAAGGACATGGGTCGAAAACTAATAAAATAAACCCTGGCCGCCAATATATAGTACATAAAACTTTCGATTGTTTCTCAATTATAATTTACTACTGTGAGCAAAAAATTTTAAGACTTTATATTTAAATTTCGCGCGAAAACTAATAAAATTTTTTTCTGGACTGGTATAACTGTGCCAAATGTCACATCAAAATAATCAGTAGTGTCTTTCTGAAGCACATAAAGTGCATTCGGCGACTTTTACGATGAGTGAAATTATTCAACAAAGAAGTTCCATTAAATTTTGTGAGCGAAATCAAGTTCTTAGATTCAAATGATTTGCGCCTAAGAGAGGTGAAAACACGATTGGTTCCAAAATCACAAAATTTTTTTCGAAAAAACAGACGCGTTAACGTCTGTGAAACTTTCGACTACTAGGATATTATGAATCGTATTACTACTGGGGATGAGCCTTGGATCTATGTTTATGACTCGGAAGCAGACGACTAATCGGCCGTATATTGTGGCACAGGTGAGTCGAAGCCGAAAAAACCACCTCAAAGCAGGTAAAAACTCATAGTTATGTTGACAATTTTCTTCGATTATCGAGGTGTGATGCACTCCAAATTCCTTCCGGCCGGCCAAACTGTCAACAAGGAATACTATTTGAGTGTTATGCGTCGTTTGCGCGAAGCTATACGTAAAAAGTGACCGGAACTATTCTTGGTTTTTGGATCACACATCCGTCACATACTGCATTGATTCTTCGTGAGTTTTTCTCCAAATTTTTAACTAATATCATCGGCGGTCCAGGGAAACTGTTTTGAGTCAATTGAAGATATTAAATGTGGAGAGCTACGCGCATTGAAGGCTATTCGGAAACTTGACTTTGACAACTATTTCGAGGATTGGAAAAAACGCATAATGGCATAAGTGTATAGGGGCCAAGGTGGATTACTTTGAGGATGACTACATAGATTTTGAAAAATAAATTAAGAATTTAAAATTATGAACAAAGTTGTACTATTTTTGTGTCGTAGCAGTAAATGTTCCATTAAGAACAACAATCGATTAGATAGTACAGAAATTTGTCACATTCGCCTCGTTCTTGTATCATTATTAATATTTGACCCATTTAAAGAGGCGACATGTAAAATGAAATTTCCTTACATATTCTAAGCTGTTCATACATTTCAGGTCCCTGTGGAATAAGTACATATTTTTACTTCTAGCTTTATATGTGGGCTATGCAGTCATTAATTTAGTGAATTCTTATTATGCTCAATCCACAGCAATCAAGCTGTATTCAAAATATTATGTTAATATGTTTTCAAATAAGTGATAACGGCTTATGACAATACCAATATCTTAAAAACTTTATAAAAAATTTTTGATTGTCCATACAAGTAATTTTTTTCAGATAATGACAGACTCAGTACAACTATTGACAACAGTTTATGACTAAATACGACACTATATTTTCAAGAAAAATGTTTAAAAATTCAATTATCAGGTAAGTTGGTGTGAGCATAACTTGAATTTTTTTTTGCTGTTCATGGGATCAGAGTCCCATATTTTTGAACACTGATTCTTATGTAAAATTGAACAAGGAATCGAATGAAAAAGTCAATTTTGAAAAAAAATGGGGGAAAAGCACAAAAAACGGGATTTTTGAAAAAAAAACATGTTTTTTTGGATTTTGAAAATATTTTTATCAGAAAGCTGAGATTTTTTTACATAAAATTGGATAACTGCAAAATTTTTTTCACTCAATTTTGAGGTCGTTAAAAAATAAAAGAAATAGTCATTTTTTGTTAGATCTCAATTTGAATTGCGCGCCAAAAAACAATGGAGCAACTTTGACCATTAAAAAGTTTACAGATATTCTTATTTTGATCTATATTACGATATTCTAGAACCACGGGTACAAAACCATGTCGCCAATTGATGGAATGGCCCATATGTTTGTATAGTATATGTTTTCATATATTTTCAAATGTCCATTTATAATTTATGCAAATATAATAATTTTTGTGTTATTTTAATACTAAATTTATTTTTGTTAGTTCTTATACAATATTCATGTGCCGTATTCCTATTTCACCAATTCCATTTTCAACACGTAAGGAAGGGCTAAGTTCGGGTGTCACCGAACATTTTATACTCTCGCATGATAAAGTGATAATCGAGATTTCATTATCCGTCATTTACATATTTTTTTTTATTTTGCTGTAAAATTAATTAGATTAGATCAATTTGTGTACTTTGAGTATTGAATTGTATTTTCATTTCCTAATGTATATATGTATTATACACAGAAGGCATCAGATGGAATTCAAAATAGCGTTATATTGGAAGAAGGCGTGGTTGTGAACCGATTTCACCCATATTTCGTACATATCATCAGGGTGTTAAGAAAATATTATATACCCAATTTCATTGACATCGGTCAAGTAGTTCCTGAGATATGGTTTTTGGTCCATAAGTGGGCGAGGCCACGCCCATTTTCAATTTTTAAAAAAAGCGTGGGTGCAACTTCCTTCTGCCATTTCTTCCGTAAAATTTAGTGTTTCTGACGTTTTTTGTTAGTCGGCTAACGAACTTTTAGTGATTTTCAACATAACCTTTGTATGAGAGGTGGGCGTGGTTATTATCCGATTTCTTCCATTTTTGAACTGTATATGGAAATGCCTGAATGAAACGACTCTATAGAGTTTGGTTGACATGGCTGTAGTAGTTTCCTAGATAAGTACAAAAAACTTAATAGGGAGCGGGGCCACGCCCACTTTTCCAAAAAAATTACGTCCGCATATGCCCCTCCCTAATGCGATCCGTTGTGCCAAATTTCACTTTAATATCTTTATTTATGGTTTAGTTATGACACTTTATAGGTTTTCGGTTTTCGCCATTTTGTGGTCGTGGCAGTGGGCCGATTTTGCCCATCTTCGAACTTAACCTTCTTATGAAGCCAAGAAATACGTGTACCGAGTTTCATCATGATATCTCAATTTTTACTCAAGTTACAGCTTGCACGGACGGACGGACGGACGGACGGACAGACTGACGGACGGACAGACAGACATTCGGATTTCAACTCTACTCGTCACCCTGATCACTTTGGTATACATAACCCTATATCTGACTCTTTTAGTTTTAGGACTTACAAACAACCGTTATGTGAACAAAACTATTATACTCTCCTTAGCAACTTTGTTGCGAGAGTATAAAAATATGAACAATTTTCGTTGCATTTATTTCCACAAATTGCAAATTAAGGTGTGCATTTAAAATTTTTTATACAAATGCTACGTATTCATTATTATCAAACATACTTAACTATGAATAATTTATTGTTTATTTTGCCTCAAATTTTACAAATCACCAAAAATTTTGCCATTCAATTTTGCTTTTATTTTCCACGCTTCGCACTACAAATGACTTTCAAATAGCCAGCCTTACCCTACAGTACTTACTCTACAACTTTTTTTATTGTTCATAAACGTCATTCATAATCGAGTTGTTATGCAGCAACATTTTAATTAATTTCATACTTGTACATTTCACGCAATTAACGGCGTCGTGGCAAAGCCGTTCCGTGGTTGGCGCTTTAATAGAGAAATTGCAGAATTAATCGTTGTCTATAAGTGTCGATTGCCTTTGTTTTTGCTATTGTAGTATTGAGTAAAGCTGTCTGCATTACATTTGAATATAATGTACACACATACATACCTATAAAGGCAACTGTTAATTTCTTAGAGAGATATAATATACACACTGTATATATATTTGCATTGAGTATTGTTCTTGTTTTTTTTTTTTTTAATTTCCACAGGCAATTAACGACAGTTTAATGTGCTCGCTCAATTTGTTTCGATCATTTTATTTGATTTTTAGCATTAATTAATTATATATATTTGTATATACATACATATAGCATAAACAAATTTGCTCAGAATAATTGAAGTGTAAGTGAATAAGTTAATTAAAAGCGAAGAAAGTAAATATTTTATATATTTTCCTTAATAGTATGAAAGTTAATTAATAATGCATTTGATTACAATTTATTACCGTACTAGTAACATATATTCAAAATGATAAATTTTAGTTAGAAGAAAACTAAGACCATTTACTGAGGCCATTTCATTGTATTTTTCTCAAAGATGGTTCACTATCGTTAAATTTCCGCTTGTTCTGTTTAAAGTTCTCCATTCAATGACCTACCAGTTTTTTAGTCTGATCAAAAATCGATTTTTGGAGGCTCAAAAGAGAACAAAATATTTGATGAAATACAATTTTTTTTAAAACGGTGCCCTTTTGTCAATTTTTTATTATTTCCGCCATAAGTCATTCTTCGGAAAATATCCTCTAATCAAGAATCACCTAAATCACTGTAGCATTGGAGGAGATTTTTTTAACAGCATTGGTTGTAAATTAAAAAGAGTTAAATTTTTTCTGCAAACGTTTTATTGTCTAGTCTTTAAAAATTTGTATATCAAAATTAACAAATTTTTGTTACTTTGTTTTTTAATTCCTAAAATCAACTTTTTTAGACTACCACACAAGGTGTGTCCCAATATACTTATGTATAACTCAGCACGCAAATATTGTGATCAGTCAGGGAGGAGCGCGAGATCATTGCCAAAGGAACATGTGTCTTTTACGAACTGAACTGTTCTGTTTTGTTCTCTTTCTTATTCCAGGGAAAGATATATTTGACTATTTTTTATTCGACTATAATTGTAGAGTAATCTCTCTTTATGTAGTCTAATCAAAACAAAACTCTAGTGAGTTTTATATTTCACAAATATCTTCGCCATTTATATACATTCTTCGGCAATTTTTACACTGGATACCTTTTTCAGCATATACTAAAATCTTAAACTTATCTGGTTGGGACCACTCTAGAAGGAAACATTGGAGACCCTATAAAATATATATCTACATCTACAAATCCTTTTCTTAACGGACTATAATTACTAAAGAAAATACACAGAAAATTATTTGTATTGATAAAGAGAAAATTCGCAAGCAAATACAAACTCGATCCAGCGTAAAAAAATTGCAGAAAAAAGGATGGAAGATTGAAACGTTGGATGAAGAAATTTTCAAACTTATGTTGGGTGGGAACCTAGATGGTGCGATCAATGTTGAACGACATGCTGAAAAAGTAGCGAAGCACATAAGTAAAGGCTGTGATGCTGCAATGTGTGGGAAAAGGCAAAACATAACCCAAAGGCCCGGATACTGGTGGAACGAAGAGATCAGCACATTAAAAAGCGAATGCCATAAAGCGAGACGCCAAAGAAGCCAGAGAGTTTCCAAAAAAATGTAAGAACCTCAAGAAAGCTGTCGAAAGAAGTAAGTCCTCAAGTTTTAAAGAACTATGTACGTGAAAGGTGGACGAGAATCTGTGAGGTGACGCGTATAAAATAGTGATGGCGAAAATCAGAGGGGGTAAAAGTCAAGCACCAACCTGTCCGATCCTCCTAGAAAAGGTGGTGAAAACGATTTTCCAAACGCAAGAACCCCAATAGAGTAGAATGATACCAACCGTGATGGAATCTCCAATTGTCGACGAGAAAGAGGTAATGGAAGTGGCGGAGAGATTTGTTAACGCAAAGGCACCAGGACTTGATGGCATCCCGAACAATTGCCATCAACCATAGCAAGAGGGCTTCCGCCGAACTCTACACACGATGTCTAAATGAAGGAGTTTTCCCGAAAATTTGGAAAAAACAACGCCTGGTTCTTCTTCAAAAGCCAAACAAACCGGCGAGAGAGCCGAGTGCATAGCGCCCACTCTGCATGATCGACACGATGGTCAAAATACTGGAAAGACTGATTTGCACATGTCTAAAACGTCACCTAGAAGGAGAGTCTCCTGGGTCATCTGAAAACCAATTTGGATTCAGAAGACATCGGTCCACTTTAGACGCAGTTGGAAAAGTGACAGGCGCTGCGGCCAAGACCATAGAGGGCACCAGATGCATGCATGGAGATAAAAAATACTGCGCAGTGGTTACGCTTGACGTGAAAATGCTTTCAACTCAGCATACTGGCCACATATATTGAGGGTATTAGAGGCAACAAACACCCCGGGGTATCTTCTGAGGACAATTAGCAGCTATTTGTCTGACAGACTACTGCTGTATGATACCGATACAGGTCCAAAAACCTACATGGTGACAGGTGGAGTACCACAAGGCTCCGTACTAGGCCCATTACTATGGAATGTGCTGTACGACGGGGTGTTACGATTACTGCTGCCAAAAGAAGCACAGATAATTGGCTATGCGGACGACATTGCCGTAACGATTGTTGCTAAAGAGCTCTTCCAGATACAGAACATATGCAATGAGACCGTGTCGAAAATTAAAGACTGGCTCTGAAAAAACAGAGGCAGTGCTCATCACGAGCAGAAAAAGGCTGGAAACGGTCACTTTGAACATTGATGGATATAACGTTGTAACGCAAAATTCACTGAGGTATCTTGGCGTTATGATAGATGCGAGGCTCAATTTCAAGGCGCACATTGAAAAGGCCTGTGGTAAGGCGGCTACAGTGAGTGCGGTCCTGTCGCGAATCATGACAAACATTGGTGGCCCAAGTCAAAGTAGGAGAGCTCTGCTGGCTAAAGTTAGCCAATCAGTGCTTATGTACGCAGCTCCGATATGGGGGACAGCCCTTTGTCAAAAAACCTGTGTCAATATGGCCAAATCTGTGTCCAAGTAATGTGCCCTTAGAGTTGTGCGCTTAGAATGGTGTCGCACGAGGCGAGTGCTATCATATCTGGTCTTATGCCACCGGATATGGTGGCCTCTGAGTTAAGTAGAGTCTACTGTAAAACAAAAGCCATGAATAGGCGCCTAACGGCCGACGAGCGCAAAAAGGAGAGGAAGACAAATCTTGAGGCGACGAGCACATCTTATTCTCCTGCACGAGGAATGCAATGGAGAGAGACACCATAGAAAAGCTAACAAATGATGAAAGAAAGGCAGCACAGAAGCGTAAGACCACATGAATAACCTTGGAGGTAGGTCTGGAAGAGGCAGTTATCGCCCAGCTTGGTCCTGCGAAGTAGTGCTTAACGGCGGTCCCACAGGTCCGAATACAAGCCACAGCCGGAGTTAAGGGTTTAGTACGTAGGCATACTGTTTCGCAAGTCCAGCATAGTTATTTAATAATGTCTGGGCGTGTTCCCGAAAGAGGTGTACTCTAGCGGACAATATGAATCGTGCATGCTACCAGTCTCAATCTGGCAGTATCTTTAGAAGATTCCCCCTTAGGAAAAAAAATGGTAAGTTATGCAAGCATGGTAAACACACTCGCTGCTGACGAGGTTCACGACCTAAAAGCACACACTGAATAAGTTTTGCCACAATGAGCGTGCAACTGTAAGAGTGGCTCAAATGCAAGGGTATGTCAGTGTGTATTTGTTTAACTACGACGACAACGTGGTTACCTTTGCAAGAGCCGTGGACTTAGCTAAAGTTTTCGCCATACTTTTCAAATATATATGTATATGTACATGCATGTGTAACATATGTTGTAAGTATATAGTATGTGCGGCACTCGGGGAATAGTACATGGCCATAGATCAGATGTTGCACAGCAGTTGCTGGCTGCTTTATGTGGCATGTATCCAGACAACATATTGCCAACAATTTTAGACGCACACGTTTGCTACTGATAAGATCGTCGTCTGACTGAGATTTGAAGACAACCGAAGTTCTAATGCTTAGCAAGTGTACGTGCGTAAATGTTGTACTTACATACAGATATCGGTATAACGGTGCGCATTTATTCAGCTCGTAGACGGCAAGTACTAAGAGTGACATAATGATGAAACTTACCGCATCACATCACACCTCATGGGATTTCCGTGTGCCTTGAGTTCACGCGTTTGCCTTTGCTTGCTTTACAAACTATTGCTAACCTATACAGGGATACTCCTATATATAAGTGTGTTATGTGTATATACAAGACATGTCTTGCAAACATGTTCAATGTATGTTTTACATAGGTTGCCTTTTATATTTCGGGATTTGGCAAACCAACGAACTAAAACGAGAACATTTTCGCGCGATTATTGTTTAGTACAAGACCATCTTGTGTCCATCGTGAGATTGAGACAACTATAAGCATTAGTGGGCCAGCATTCATTCAATATTGCATGCAGATTTGATTGTAGCAAGAATTTGTTTCACGTTGGATCTCACACAATTTGTCGATCGCTCAAAAACATGGTGACAGGTGAGGTGAGGTTCGTGTCGATTGTCCGAGAGGTTAATGTTAAAAAATTAATTTTAGTACTGATTTGTGCCAAATGACTTATTTTTATTTCCGTACGAAACAATAAACTAAGAGGTCAACATTTTTTGACACCTAAAGAGGCGGTTGATGCGTTCAGAACGCATGTTTTGGAGATACCTCAATCTGAGTGGCAAAAGTGCTTCGACAATTGGTTCAAAGGAACACAAAAGTGAATAAAATCTTAATGGAGAATATTTTGAAAAACCATGAAGCGATTGTCGCTGATTAATATTTTTTTTCTAATCCTGAAATATAAAACGCAACCTACGTATATATGTATGTACATATGTATATCCAAATGTATTCCATCTTAAACCAAGACAAGACTTTTAACAACGCATTACGTGTATGTGGAGATGTACATATGTATATATATATTTAAACGTGTATGACTATGTAGTGGTTTGTTAATAGGAAGCTCGTTGGTTTGCCTTGTCGTTTCCTACCATCGTTCGGATTGGATTTGTATCTTTTTTGGCCACCAAAGTTCAGCTGACACAGTTTTAGTAATATTTCAAACTAGAGCAAACATTTATGTAAGACATTAGTAATACACATAACTCTTAAGACCCTGGACACATTCTGTAGGCATAACATTTTCGATTTTCTTACTCTAAATTTAAACTAACTAATATAGCCCCATTAATATCATCCTTAGTAGGTTAAAGTTATAACAAGTCATAAGAATACACATTTTTTTGTGATTAATTATGGCAAGTGTAGGCGTACTATAAATTATTACCACAAGAAATCATAGAAGGCGTACAGACAGTGCATTGAACGAAAAAAAGGTTCGACCTGTTGCAGTCGAAAATCTTTGCATATAAACCAGTATTAAATACTCTGGTTCCACGAGTCTGGTATGCAGTCAAATCTTCTTCCTCCAATTATTTCTGTAAGCAGCAGCAGATCAATTATTGGTTTTTGGCTTACTACCGCATAGGAATAAACACTTTGCAGACCATATTTTTGAGACAGTTAAAGAATTTTAAAAATCGCTTGGTCAGGTCTATCGAGTTAAAATGGAACTACAGTGCACTCGCAAAAACTCGAATTATGTTGTGTATTTTGATTTAAATATTCGTTTATCAGTTTTTATACTGTTGAAAGTCATATTTTTCTTGCATCTTTCAAAATATTAGAATCCTGTGGTTTACTGTTTAGTGATTCATGACTAGTTTATTCAACACATGCTTACTTTTATTTTCATAAAAAATACAATGAACATGTGCATGTAAGATGTTTTCTAATTGAAAAAACAGTGATTTTTGTTTGATGTTCCTTATTTTCGATCGAATTCAATTCCTTAAATTTTTCTAACCCCTACCCGTAGAGGGAACTCCACCGGACAACGTCCGGTGTGTTTAACGTGGGTACCTGCTGACGACAGCCTTACCCTATGGCGCTCAAAAGCACAGCGGATCAAATCAATGCGTTGATCAGCGCCTTGAGAATGCTAAGTATTTCAGTACCAATTGGCAGTGTGGAATGGACACACTAACCACCTTGGTCACTTAAAACCGTTGCAATGCAATTCCACATTCAACTGACAAAGTCAGTTCTACCCGCATTTGGGTTTTAACCACAACCACCACGAAACTCACCGAGGGGCCAGTCCACATGAGCAGGTTGGAGTAAACTCCAAGAACTCCTGCTCCCCGTGGTACCAGAATTAAGTCTCCGGTCAGACCTCGTAGCCGAGTACTACCAGTTGAGCTTCCATACGGCTCTGGACTGGTGGCCAGGGGTTGGACCCCGTACACACATCACATACACGCACCACTCATACAAAAACTAACCCTAATTCCCAGCTAACCGCCTTCGCCGCTTAAACTATTCACGCACAAATGACCCTTACTGTTCGTTATTTCGACTAGTGGAGATCACACCATTAACAGCTAATCATCCATCAGTCCAGCTAATTCCCATACCACTCAGATCCCTAATGCAAAAATGCATTCAGAGGCCCATGCCCCGTAAGCAGAAAACCCAGACTCAGACAAAATCTGAAGTCTGGGTTATCCTCAACGAACCCAGCGTCCCGAATGTACTCGTAGGACTATTGTCCCAATGTTCTTGCCACTTACACCTAACCCTATCATCTAGAAGCCTCTTGCTCCCTAGATATCCCTCCCTCTCGATATCATCGTCGGAAATCCAGTCATTCCGCAGCAATGACACACTCAAGCCCCTTCTTAACCTGAATGCAACAGCACGCTGTATGACAAACAGGTTAAGAGGGGGTGCACCTAATAAAACCTGCATAGCATCCGTTGAGACGGTGCGACATACAGGCAAACAAGCAAACATCATACAACGCTGGATTGAGAGGAGTTTTTGAGACTCCAAGACAGTCGTGACTGCCTCCCACCATACAGCAGCTCCATATGTGGCACAGCACGACGTCCGAGACCCCAGTCACTCCTCAAAATGCGGCGTATTTTGCCTACGGTTGCCGCACAACACTTACAGAGTGACTCGAGCTGCCCAAGCAGAGTGTGCATCATAAGGTTCCATATATATGGACCATAGATGGAACCCTGCGAGTAGCCACGAACAACTCCAATCTCCACACTCCCATTCATGCCGACCAGAGAGGCCTTTCTGTCCGAAAATAACTCCGCCAAGCTCCTCCAGCCGTTGCACCACTCGATCCCAGTTTAGGTAATCAAACGCCTCTTGATGTAAACAAATATGACAAGGACATAAAACCATGCATCCTCTATACTACGTCCTTTCCTGAACCCAAAATTTTCAATTCTAGGGTATGAAAAAGAGACCTAAACCCAGGAACTTTATGGAAACAACTAAGGAAGGGGTAAGTTCGGGTATAGCCGAACATTTCATACTCTTGCAACTTACAAGGAGTAAAACCAGGGAAATACCTTTAGGTACATAAGGCTTGTTAGTTATATGAGGTTTAGGTCAAGTGTTCACCCGATTTTATTCATTCTAAGCACAAATATGCATCGTTATTATTAAAATAAGCAACCTCAATATTAATAAGCTAACTCACATATTTGCCGATATATACAGTATAAAGTCACTCGGAAATTCGGAAAACTTTATATAATATGGGGCTAAGGGAAGTATTGATCCTATTTAACCCATTTTTAACAAACAGACATACTGAAAAGGATTCTCTGCAAATCTCAATTATATATTTCACACATTGATCGATGCTTTCGGTGAAAGGTCAACTTTAGGTACTGGGGCTCACATGTTCAGTACATAGGGTCTTGAACAGATTTGTTCGATTTGGGTTTTAGACATAGGTTCCACACGTCAAAGGCATTATTCGCGCAAAGGTTCATTCTGATATATTAACTAATGTACTATACTGGAAAGTGAAACAATAAAATGGAATTTAAAATTGTGTTACATGGGAAGTAGGCGTGGTTTTAGCCCGATTACGTTCAATTTCACATTATAACATAGAATTGTCAAACGAATGTTGTGTGCCGAATCTGGTTTAAATCGGTCGGGTGGCTCTCGAGATATGTGATTTCACCTGAAAGAGGGTGGTGCCATGTGTAATTCTGAAAAGTAGAGAAACAAGTATTCTATCGGTATAGCGTAGCATGTAGTTGCATTTATGGACCTGGAATCGAACGCTGTAACCAATAAAGGATCAATAAAGAAGAATAAGACTTAAACGCTTCAATTCTAGTCGATTCTACGTTCCGGTTTTTCACTTGAGCAAGCACTGTTAATCCGGAAGCATTCGACCAAAATATTTGAGGGATGTTCCCAGAAAAATAACAACAAACATACGATTTTTTAGTAACTTAAAAAAGATATTTTCACACAAACGGGCAGAAATTAAGAATTTTTTGGATAATTTCAATGTAATGTTTCTGATTCTTGTGTTGCTTATAAACAACAATGAAAAGTCAAAATGATTTGTTTATTCTTAAATGACATAATTATCGAGTAGGCCATTGTGGTATTTACTACCGTATCCATATAAAGGAGCGCAAATTCGGTGTGAGATTTGTGGTGGGAGAGAGACTCCGTCACCGAGTACTATCATTCACACCGGTGAATGAACGTCTATCCACAATCCGCATCAAAGCGAGGTTCTTCAACATATCGCTGATTTGCCACGCCCCGAAGGAAGAAAAGGACGATGTTACCAAAGATGATGCCTTCTATGAGCGCTTGGAACGCACCTATGAGAGTTGCTCCGCCACGATGTCAAAATCATGCTTGGCGACTTTAACACCAGGGTGGGCAAGGAAGGTACCTTTGGTAAAAAAGTCGGTAAATTTAGCCTTCACGAGGAAACATCCCCAAAAGGGTTGAGGCTGATCGACTTCGCCCTGGCCCGAAATATGGTTATCTGTAGTACTAAATTCCAGCATAAGAAAATTCATCAAGCCACCTGGCTGTCTCCGGATCGAAAAGCCATCAACAAGATCGATCATGTTGTGATAAACGGAAGACACGTCTCCAGTTTTTTAGATGTGCGTGCGCTACGAGATCCTAACATCGACTCGGACCACTATCTTGTTGCAGCCAAGATTCGCACCCGCCTCTGTGCAGCAAAAAACGCACGCCACCAAACACAAGCAAGGTTCGACGTCGAGAAGCTGCAATCACAACAGACAGCAGAACGATTTTCTACTCTGCTTGCACTCCTGCTCTCTGAGAGCACTAGTCAACAACTCGGTATAAGGGAACTGTGGGACGGCATTTCGAACTCCTTACGTACAGCTGCAACCGAAACCATTGGTTTTCGGAAAGTGCAAAAGAACAGCTGGTACAACGAGGAGTGCCGTGTCGCAGCGGAGAGAAAACAGACTGCCTACCTCGCAACGTTACGATCGACCACAACACTTGCGGGATGGGATCGATACCGAGAGTTGAAGAGGGAAGCGAGACGCATTTGCAGACAGAAAAAGAAAGAGGCCAAAATGCGTGAGTATGAAGAGCTTGATAAGCTGGCAGACAGGAGTGATGCTCGAAAATTCTACGAAAAAATGGGGCGGCTTACAGAAGGTTTAAAGACCGGAGCATACTCTTGTAGAACCAAGAAAGGTGATCTAGTAACTGATGCCCAAAGCATACTAAAAATATGGAGGAAACACTTCTCCAGCCTGCTGAATGGCAGTGAAAGCATAACGCCAGGAGAAGGCGAACCCGATTCTCCAATCGATGACGTTGGAGCAGACGTGCCCATGTAGAAGTTCGAGTTGCAAGCATTCTTCTTCGACGGCGAAGAACTGATAAGAAGCATACACCAGCTTCTTTGTAAAATATGGTCGGACGAAAGCATGCCCAACGATTGGAATTTAAGTGTGCTCTGTCCAATCCACAAAAAGTCTCCTAAGCATCGCATATAAGGTTCTATCGAGCGTATTGTGTGTAAGATTAAAGCCCACCGTCAACAAACTGATGGGACCTTATTAGACCTGGAAAATCAACAGCCGACCAGATATTCACCATGCGCCAAATCTTGAAAAAGACCCGTGAAAGGAGAATCGACACACACCACCTTTTCGTCGATTTCAAAGCTGCTTTTGACAACACGAAAAGGAGCTGCCTTTATGCCGCGATGTCTGAATTTGGTATCCCCGCAGAACTAATACGGCTGTGTAAGCTGAGAAGTAAAGACCCCTCTCGACGAACAAAAACCAAACTCTATAAGTCACTCATTATTCCCGTCTGGCTATATGGTGCAGAGGAATGGACAATGACAACATGTGATGAGTCGACGTTACGAGTTTTCGAGAGAAAGGTTCTGCGAAAGATTTATGATCCTTTGCGTGTTGGCCACGGCGAATATCGCATTCCATGGAACGATGAGCTGTATGAGATATACGACGACATTGACATAGTTCAGCGAATTAAAAGACAGCGACTTCGCTGGCTAGGTCATGTTTTCCGAATGGACGAAAACACTGCAGCTCTGAAAGTATTCGACGCAGTACCCGCCGGGAGAAGCAGAGGAAGAGGAAGACCACCACTCTGTAGAGGAGAAAAGAAGAAACCACTGGCGCACTGTTGTTAACTCGGCTATAATCGCGGAGGTGGTGTCTACGCCAGTAAAGAAGAAGAAGACTTGCCTGTTTCATTGGCTTCTTTTTTAGTTAATCTCGTAATGCCTTTCGCACTTAAGACTCCACGCATTTTCATCAGTTGAATAACGTAATACAAATAGCTTCAAAGTTTTGAAAGTTAATTGTTGGCAGCATTTTTGTGCGGCAACAACAGGCTGTGGTGTGTCACGTGATGACCGCGAGCGGTGTAAGTGGGCGTTCGTTTAGGAACGACGTGATTGTTCTCTCGCTCTTTCGTTGGATTCATTTGCCGAGCGATTTTAAATTGCAACAAGGCATGTATAACTTACAAGTTGCAAGCTGTAAGTTGCAAGTTGCCAGTCGCAAGTTGAATGAGTGTTGCATAAATTTAGCAAACTTGGAAACAATAACTTATTGTCATTAAAAGTTACGATATGATCATTAAATTTGAATTACAGCAATACAATACATACACACATATATCTACAAGTGCTTGGTTACTAAGTATGTTTGTTGTAATGTAAGAAGTGGGGGCAGCAGTTGCATTACACACTTGTAGCTTGTTGTAAACGCTCGCTACCCACTCTCTTAAAGTTATGGTGTAATTAAAAATGTGAAGTTTTTTATGATTCTTCTACTACACTTCTACTACTTTTTATGCTTTGCCCCTCGATGTCACTACATTTTATACCCAGAACAAGGTACATTAAGTGTACTGTAAAGTTTGTAACACCCAGAAGGAATCGTCGGAAACCATAGGTAAGAATAAATGAAATTAAAAGTAAATTTATCCATATCCGTCTGTTTGTACATACATATATACGAGAGCTTCGTCTCCTTCTTTACTGGCGTATACACCGCTTATGCGATTATAGCCGAGTTAACAACAGCACGCCAGTCGTTTTTTCTTTTCGCAACGTCCAGGTTCTTCTCCATCTGGTCTTTCCAACAGAGTGGAGGTCTTCCTATTCCTCTGCTTCCCCCGACGGGAACTGCGACGAATACTTCCAAAGCTGGAGTGTTTTCGTCTATTAGAACAATATTTCTCTCGAAAACTCGTAACGTCGGCTCATCAGATGTTGTCTTCGTTGGTATCGAACGGCTCGGAGAGCTCCTTCTCGATCCTGACGGAGCTTTTGGTGTTGATCAACGTCAGTTTACACAGCCGTATTAGTTTTGCGGGGATACGAACTACTTAGTCTGACAAAATGAACTTATTGTATAGAAAACGTTTTTATTTTTTATTTTATTGACACAGATTTATATGTTTCAAACTGATAAATAAAAACCAAGATAAAGATGTTCATAAAAGATAATTTTTTCTTAATTCGATCTTAATCCTTTGATGGAAAGCTTTTAACCGGTTTAGTTTGTTTTCAAATTTAGTTACACATATAGTTGCTATAAGAACTGCATCTATGATGGGTATTATTTTTTCGGTGCAGCCGAAGTTATCGTTTTACTCGTATGCTTTTGCAACATGTTGCTACAGAGTATAATAGTTCTGGTCAGCTAATGGTTGCACGTATCACCTAAAACTAAATGATCAAAATGACGAGAAAAGTTGAAATCCGAGTGACTGTCTGTCTATCCGTCCGTCCGTGCAAGCTGTAACTTAAGTAAAAATTGGCATATCTTAATAAAACTGGGTGTGTGCGTTCCTTGGCAAAAATTACGAGTTCGTAGATGAGCGTATTCGGACCACTGCCACGCCCACAAAATTAAAAAAACTCATAAAGCCCCATAACTAAGCATTAAAATAAAATATAGAACTGTAATTTGGCACAGAGGATTACAGTAGAAACGCACACCTGTGGGCTGAAAATTTTGAAAAAATGGGCGTGGCCCGCTCTCTAATAGGTTTAATGTATATATCTCCTAGACCACTACAGCTAAAACAGCCAAATTCGTTTAGGATAATTCTTATAAGAACTATTACCAAAATTATGAAAATTGATGAAATCCGATAATAATTTCGTCTACTCCACATATAACGGTACTGTTAAAAACTACTTAAGGCACGTTAAATCAATATTTAGTATACGTCATAGACATAACATTTTACCACCGAGATGAGACGGCTTTAAAAGATTGAGTCCCGAAATTGGATGATAGGCGTGGCATCGTCCACTTTTATGTCAAATCACTATCTCAGAACCTGCTTTACCGATTTCAACCAAAATCGGTACATATGATGCTTCTATCGTTCCTATTTCACATACCGAAAATGGATGAAATAGGACGGCAACCAAGCTAGATGCAATCGGGACGATCGGAGCTTCCATACTAACTACATATGTAAAACGTTTTTCTAACAAACTATTTGTCGAATATGTCGGTCAGTGTATGAGTTACATACAAGGAGTGTTCCAAAGTAAAGAGGACTTTTTGAATATGGCGCTGGTGGCGCCAACTATGTGTTGACTGGTGCGTTAGAATCTGCTATCTTTATCGATTATCCAGTGAGAATTTCATGACATTTCATGGATTGGAAGTGAAGTTATTGCGTTTTAAGTGTCAGTATGCTTGTGTTATCGGTGCGAAAATGAGCTTCGAACAAAGAGCCAACATTAAGTTTTGTTTTAAAATTGGTATTTATCGAAACGTTTTAATTGATGAAATCAGTTTATGGCGATGATTGCCTATCCCGTAGCAGAGAGTGGTCTCAACGTTTTCAAAGTGGTCGTGCGGACATACATAAATGACGATCAACAAGTGGGCCAATCAAAACCAGTGATCACCGGAAATTCCATCGAAACTGTGCGTGAGTTCATCAAAAATCAGCCGAAGTCATCATTGAAATTCATGGAAATGGAATTGAACATCGCCAAAACATCGATTTATCGCATTTTGATTGAACATTTGGGCTTACGAAAGGTGTGTGCACGGTTTGTTACGCACAAATTGACTGACGACCAAAAATTGCTCTCATCGATCAAGGCTTGTGACCGATTATTTGACCAAAACCTCCCCGTATTCACCTGATATGGCACCGTGCGACTTCTTCCTTTTCGGAAAAATGCATTTGCCCATCAAAGGAAAGCGTTATGCAGACGTAGAGGCAATTCAAAAGGCTTGCACCGGCATATTGGCGGCCATACCGGACAACGAGCTAAAACACTCGTTCAACATACTTTTGACCGTGCAAAAAGCTGTATTGAAGCAGAAGGAAACTGTTTTGAATAAAATAAATTGATTTTGCCGAAAAAACATTTATTCTTTTTTTTATCAAGTCCCGTTTACTCTGGAACACACCTTGTATATAGAGTTGAACTTCCTTAACTCGAAGTCTCTCTAACTCGAAGTTTTTATGGTTTGTGGTGATTCGAGTTAGGGAAGTTCAACTGTATATATAATTGCTTGGATTCTTATCCTCTGATTGACAGCTTGCACCTTAAGGTAACTACCTGGCTTTGATTCTTGCATGTTGCAAGAGTATAAAATGTTTGATTGCACCCGAACTTAGCTCTTCCTTACTTGCTTCTTTTTTTATTCATTTCACTTTAGTTGTCTGTTAAAAGTTTTACTAAATGTCAGTATATGATTATGAGCGCTGCTGGAACTAAAGTAAGGAGTAAACTTTGATTAACAAGTGTCGCTTGGACTCATGAACATTGAAATGCCGGAGAGGCATCGAAATAGTAGCACGGCGTGTGGTCATTGCTGTGGTCTGTAACAGCGCCCGTCTGGCAAATACGCTAACATGTGCCGTTTTATGACCGAGCTGACAAAACTATGCAGCAGCTTAACAGCTAGATGCGCGACGCAACATTTATGCATAATACTATTTTCGCTTCCATCTTTTCATATTTACGAAAGGCAAAAGATTGCAGTTCTTCCTAGTTAATATTAATTGTGCCGCTCGCAAGAAAGTTGCTCTCAAGTTGTTTTTAATTATAAATAAAAAAATTTATGTTCGTAATAAAAGCAGTGAGAAATAGAATTTTTGTTGTAATTGTTTGTGACACTAGAAGGAAGAAAGGCACAAAGGCTTTAATAAATTATTGTGGGAAACTTAAGCTGCAGAAGAGCAGAGCGCTTAGAATGCGTGTAAATATAGGTCATTTTCTAGACAAACACATACATACAAACGCTTTGCTTGGGCAAAGATTGTCTTAAGCAGATGCAAATGCTTATATTTTAATTTCAGTGGAAGAAATTTTATTCCTTTATTTGTAAAATACCGTAAATAAATAAGAAGGAAATAATGCTTTCAAACCAATGAGAATTGCGCGCTTGTCACCGTAGAAACAGCCTTACTTATTTATGTACATACATATATATAATAGACTCCTTCAGTCCATCTTTCTTTTTGAAAGCAGCAACATTATGAAAAGTAAGAAGCGTCAAAAGTTAAATCAAAGTGGAATTATTTCAAAAATTTGTAGATAGTAAAAGGTGTGAATTATCTATAGAAATATATAGATTCCTATTTGAAATTAAACATAGAAAAATTAAAGAAATGAGCAGTTTGTAAAGTTAATGCTAACAGAGTTCCAATTCGTCAGTCAGAACCAGTTCATCAGCATACTCCAGAAAACCAAATTCATCACCACCTATACGATTTCTTCATATGATTTATATCGCCACTAAAAATGCCTAACTGAGTCAAATCGTTTCCAAGCAATTACAAATATATCATTTATATGGGCCATTCCATCAATTGGCGACATGGTTTTGTACCCGTGGTTCTCCGATTCTGACGAAACTTTAGAATATCATAATATAGACCAAAATAAGAATATATGTAAACTTTTTAGTGGTCAAAGTTGCTCCATTGATTTTTTAACGACTTCAACATAGCGACAAATTTGCATTTTTTTTGTTGTTCATGGGATCAGAGTCCCATACTTTTGAATACTGATTCTTATGTAAAATTGAACGAGGAATCGAATGAAAAAGTAAATTTTGAAAAAAAATTGAGGGAAAAGCACAAAAAACGGGATTTTTGGAAAAAAAATGTTTTTTTTTGGGATTTTGAAAATTTTTTTGGATTTTGAAAATATTTTTATTAGAAAGCTGACATTTTTTTTACATAAAATTGGATAACTGCAAAATTTTTTTCACTCAATTTTGAGGTCGTTAAAAAATAAAAGAAATAGTCATTGTTTTGTTTGATCTCAATTTGAATTGTGCGCCAAAAAACAATGGAGCAACTTTGACCACTAAAAAGTTTACCGATATTCTTATTTTGGTCTATATTATGATATTCTAAAGTTTCGTCAAAATCGGAGAACCACGGGTACAAAACCATGTCGCCAATTGATGGAATGGCCCATATATACTTTTATAACTCATACGCTGAGCACCATATTTGTCAAAAGGTTTTTTTGATTAACGATAAAAATTATATTTAGTACTATATGGGAATTTGATGGACCCATTTCTTATATTTTTTATTTTATTTTATTTTTTTTTTGAGCACACTTTTGGAATTATAATTACCCTATATTGTCAAAAGTGTGCTCACTAATGTACAAAAGATCCCAATAATATACTCAATCCATATTTACGAAATAAATTCGCAAAAAAAGTAATTTCTTTTACCATGACACCCTAACTTCTCCCTTAATATTCATACGTCCGCCTGTGTTCCATTTAACATGTAAAATTTGAAAAACTTTTCTGAAACTTGGCATAAAATATATGTTTGTAAAGAGCAATGCTACTTTCCTAAATGTATCAGTATCGATCCGTTGCCCCGCCTACAAAAAATTTTAATCTAATTTAATTAACTGCTCTTATCCAGTAAGTAATTAAGGAGCGAAGAGCAAGGAAAGGAGCATGGGTAGGCATTATCAGCTAGTTTAATTAGAAAACTCACGAAAAAAGTATTCGCACTTAAATCTAGCACGCACAGAACTTCTTGATATGTAAGTAACAACTTTCCGCTAAACAGAAATCGCTCTACACTATTCCATAGAACACATTTTTAGAAGTTCATCCCCACATGTGAATTTACACCATATTATTATTGAGAAATCTTATATATATATATATAAAAGTGAAACGCTTTTTATACCCTGAGCAGGGTATATTAAGTTTGTCACGAAGCTTGTAACACTCAGAAGGAATCGCGGATATATATATAACTGATCAGTGTGTTGAGCTGAGTCGATTTAGCCATGTCCGTCTGTCTGTCTGTCTGTATATATACGAACTAGTCCCTCAGTTTTTAAGATATCGAATTTGAAATTTTGCAAACGTCATTTTCTCTTCAAGAAGCTGCTCATTTGTCGGAACGGCCGATATCGGACCATTATAACATATAGCTGCCATACAAACTGAACAATCGGAATCAAGTTCTTATATGGACAACTTTCACATTTGAGAAGATATATTCACGAAATTTGGTATATATTATTTTCTAAAGCAACAATGTAATCTCCGAAGAAATTGTTCAGATCGGTTAGCTATAGCATATAGCTTCCATACAAACTGAACACATAGTTACTAACAGAAATGCACCTGTGAAGGGTATTTAGCTTCGGTGCAACCAAAGTTAACGTTTTTTCTTGTTTGTATGTCATTACGCCCGAACTACAGTACGGGTATTCCTTTAGTCCGGGAGAAGGTCCTAACAGCGGCTTTTTTTGCAAAATCACCCTCAATTTCGCAATTTATGTCTATATTTATAACTCAAGAACGGCTGAACCGATTTTACTGAAAATTAGTGATGAGGTAATTTGGGGTTTGATTATCTCAATTAGGCGATTAAACATAGTGATTTGAAATTTGGAATGTTTTCAATAAAAATAAAAAAAGATTCTGAGAATAATAATTTTTTCGCGGGAATTTCCAAAGTTTGAAAAATGAACTTTCTGAATATGTGATGGTTATTTTTGAGAAACGAAAATTAGTTGGTGAAATTTTAGTTTGAATGTAAAAACGATAATTCCTATGTAAAATGTATGGGAACCTAAAAAACATAGCGACCCCTTAGAGTAAAGCTACAGCGCCTGGCTTGAGGCAGGATTTTTTCTTTGTTAATCACTAACATTTGAGGCACCCTAATGTACATACATACATATATGAATTATAGTGATAGTTGTAACCGAACTAGAAAAGGTTGAATCATAATTTGAGATGAATGCATAATAGCTGACAAATATTTGTGTAGTATCTGTGTTTTAGCAGTCGATTTTGCAATTACATTCAATGTCCCTAAAAAATAAGGTGACATTTGAATTTAAACTGCGCGCGTCGAAGGATTTGGAGAATTATTTTTTTTTAGGTTGGTAGTACTGTCAGTCACATTTATGTCAAATTTCATGTCAAAATATTCTTTAGTGTTTGAGATATGTATTGTTTTGTGAGTTGCTAAAATAGAGTTTTTCGTTTTTTGCGATGTCGAAATTTGTTGAGCAAAGAATTTGCATTAAATTTTGTTTACGGAATCAATTTTCTGTTGCGGATACGTTGAGGATGGTGCAGAAAGCCTTTGGTGATGAGGCTTTGTCTAAAAAAAAAATGTTTACAAGTGGTGTAGTGAGTTCCAAGCCGGCCGTGAACGTGTCGAAGACGAAGAGCGTCCAGGGCGACCATCAACCTCAACCGACGAAGCTCACGTTCAACAAATCAAAGATTTGGTGTTGAAAAACCGTCGATGAACAATTAGAGACCTTGCTGATGAAGTTGGCATATCGAAAGGCGCAGCCAATACCATTTTGAAGGATGTTTTGGGCCTCAAGCGTGTCAAATCTCGACTGGTACCGAAAACATTGAATTTTTTGGAAAAAAGGCGTCGCGTTGAAGTGTGTGAAACGATGCTTTCCGACTACCAGGGTGTCATGAAACGCATTATAACTAGCGATGAGACTTGGATCTATGCTTACGACCCCTAAACAACCGATCAGTCGAGTGAATATCGTGCCGAAAGAGAGCCGAGACCAAAAAAATCGCGCCAAAGTCGCTCAAAAATCAAGGTCATGTTGACTGTTTTCTTCGATTATCGTGGTGTTGTGCATTATGAATTCCTTCCAACCGGTCAAACAGTCAACAAGGAATACTATTTGAACGTTATGCGTCGTTTGCGTAACGCTATCCGCCTAAAAAGGTCGGAATTGTGGAAAGACAATTCTTGGTTTTTACACCACGATAATGCACCATCCCATACTGCCCTCGTAATTCGTGATCATTTCGCCAAAAACTCAACCCATATCGTTCCGCAACCACCGTATTCACCTGATCTGGCGCCGTGCGACTTCTGGCTGTTCACCACGCTCAAAAGACCGCTCCGGGGACACCGTTTTTATACGATAGAGGAGATTCAAGCCGCAGCGAAGATGGAACTGAAGGCCATCCCGGAAAGTGACTACAACCAGTGTTTCGAAGATTGGAAAATCCGTTGGCATAAGTGCATTGCATCGGGAGGAGATTACTTTGAAGGGGATGAAATTGATTTGGAAGAATAAATAAAGAATTTTCAAAATAAATACAATGTCACCTTATTTTTTGGGCACAGAGTTACATACGTGTACAGACTGTGAAGATGTTGTTACCTCATACATATTTATGTATGTACTATTCCTTAAGGAATTGTCTCGGTGTGACCATCCGAAAAATCACTGATTTTCGCGATTTTTTTAATGCTGGAATTAACTAATCAGTCTGATTTGTATTTTATAAATAAATATGTTAATGACGAATACAAAATGATTTTTTTATGTTTATTTACTGGGTGCATAATAGTTAAATAAATGATTGAAATGACACGTAAACAAAGAAAAGGTCCTGTATGATGTCCACGGTTGCGGCCATAATTTTGGTCTAGAGCAAAAATTTCAAAAAGATTATTAATTTGCAGAAAAGTCGTTATCGCGCTATGAAAGTCATTTTTTTTTTTTTTTTTTTTGAAATTTTACAAAATGGCAGCGGTTTGAACAAAAAGTAACGAATTTTGACCTTTTTTCAACAATTTTTCGTAGAAAAAAGTAGTAAGATTAAAAAAAAAAAATAAAGGCTACCATAGCGTGATAGCGAATCATTTTAAAAATGTTCTCTCCGAATTGGAACTGGATATCTTCAAAACTCTTTTTTTGAGAGTGAAAACCGTTTTGAAAAACACCATTCTGAGAAAAACGCGTTTAAAAGATTGGAGTCACTTCGTTCCCCACTCTGTTCCCTTTCTACAAGAAACGCTATAGCGACCGTAAAAATTCGAATTTCGATTTCAAAATTTGAAAAAAATTTTATTATATTAGTATCCGATAATGCAACAAAGAAATCTATTTCTCGACTATTTCTCGAAAATTTCACACTGACACGATTCCTTAAGTGATTTACGAAGTCAATAAAATATACAGATTTCCAATGTAACTATTCCATTATATTGCTATCACGATAAATGATATCCTTGAAAACAAGGAGCAAGCGGAGCCACGGGTTTAGACTAGTACACAATAAAATTTAAACCTTAATAAAATTGAGCCAAACTTTTTACATCAGAACAGTAGGATTTGATGGCGAAAATGAATCATACCTTTCGCCAGACTTTATAAACCAATGTTACTGATTTCTGTTTCCCTTCTTAATTTAAGGTCTACATGATAGGTATCTCAATGAAATTTTGTGAGAATTCCATAAGAAAGGGTGGTTTTGATTCATATTTTGGCCAAGATCCCATATATAGTATAAGTTGACCTAAATCCACTTAAGAACATAATATTGGACAATATATTTTTTCAAGTTGAAAGTTGAAGAACGAAATTTAAGCTGACTATTAGAATCAAGTACTAAAGAGGAATATGTTTCAATACTACACTACTTGGCTATCAAAGAACAATAAACAAACATTTTATCTTCAGTCCTTTTTGCAAGTTCTTATCACTACAATACCTTCATACAAGATGCAAAGCAAGAATTTTAGACTTTGTACTGTGCAACATCCGCATTGAACAACTGCTGGAAAACTAGTTGCACCAGCAGCTCACCTGCCAGATGTTTGTAGAAACTTGCCACACAAAGGAGTCATCAATCATGCCTGAATTGTTACCACTGACAAAATCACCGGCAGCAGTCGGTAACAGGCGCTATGCTGCCGGCATAAAAATTCCAAGAAGAGCAGCAAAACGAACAATAAAAAAATACTAAAACAAAAATGTTACGGAAATGTAGGAAAGGACGGAAGAGAACATTAAAAAGTGGTGTGATTGAATGAAAGAACGTGTTCCGAACAAACTTTTTGCTTGGCAGCAAGAGCGCATTACCTAAGTGAATAGCTGAGTGGCTTTCAAATAGATGCACTGACGGACTTGTTGTCTCCGCTGCCAAACACATACATACATATGTATGTCCTTACATATTCGTGCAAGCTTTGCGTAATGGCTACACAAATGCTGCAGCTTTTCGAATAATGGTAACATGTGCTGTGCACGTCAAGTGACTAGCAAATCGTCAAGACAAACCGCACAATTACAAACACGTATGTGCTACGCATGTCAAAGTAGTTGTTGTAGTACGTATTTGTTGTTGTCACCAGCGTCAACTGCAACTCTGCATCACTGCGCTTGCGATTACTCTCTACTATCTTTGATGTTTCTATTTCAATCTACTTTCTTTTTTGTCAACTAGTTTTGCTTTTAGCTATGCTGTGCTCATGTCCGATGTGGGCTCGATTTCAATTTATAGCCGAACAACGGTAAGGCGTGAGAAATGTCACTGCAACATGACGTCACTAGCCTATATCACAGACTCGTTCATTTTGCTGCTATTCATGTGTCACTTGTCACCAATATGTTAAGAGAAAGAGTTAGATAAATGAAATCTTCATACGTGAAGTGTTTATCGTTTAAAAGTTGTTTCCGGTTGCCGTTCATAAATCATTTAAAAGTTTTAATGAGTTTTAAAATACAACTGTAAGCGGAAATTTCAAAAAGTGGTAAATAAAAGAAGTAATTTGAACATTTAAACGATAAGACACTAACGAATATTGATGGTATAAATAGTGGTGTTATTAAAAGTGAAATAATTTATAATTTTACCGTTTTTATCTGAAAATTTAAAATTAGAAAAATTAATTATATAATTGCTTTCAATTGGTGAAATTTAGACAATAGATATAACATCACCAATTTTTTGTTGATAAAATACATACTAGGTTTACTTGTATCAAATATGAGTGAAATCGATCGATCCCCTAAATTGTTTTCAACCTACCACCATAGAGGATCGGCCGATTTCAGAATACTCAATAGTGTTTTCGACGTAGCTGAAGACTCCATCGCTACATACATATTTGTTTACTTCATCACGAATATTCTAAGATGTGAAATATTTTGATGATAGTAAACTGGTACTGATTTTATTAAGAAAGATCTTAATATGTGCAGGGGCGGATCCTACTCTCCCTCAATATCCTCAATTGAGTCAAAACGGTCTCCACGAAGAGAGAGCCTCACAAAACGACGCATATCTCAAATACTAATGAATATTTTGACGTGAAATTAGCATAGATGTCACTAATGGTACTACCAACTTACAAAAAAAAAAGGATCAAACGTCATAACAACATTGGTTGCAACACTGAACACGCGAAGAATGCATGCTGATCATCACTTTAATGAAATTTTTTCAAATGATACACAGATGGTTGAAAAATTAGATGTTGAAGTGGAAAAACCCGGAACATGTGGTCGTCAGAGCCAGCGTTTGAAAAACTACGCTACTCTCGTAGCATTTCATTTTACTCTTGCTACCGCTCTCACTTTGTCGGGAGCCACAGCATAGCCTTAGCATAACAATGTAAAGTTACTCTGCTCCGAGTTTTGTTAGGTAAAAAACTATAGCTGGAGCGGGAGCAAAAAATTAAATTCTGCGCTATGCTCTGGCGTAGCGGTAGCACAGCAGAGCTAATGAAAATTTTCATGTGCTACAGCTCCCGCATGTGTTTGTTGTTTTTTTTTCTTTTTTGCTATTTTCTGTCATAATATTTGAATTAATTGAATAATTCAAACAAAAAAATGTTATGCAAATCATTTTGGCACTTGTTGCGTCAAGTGACTTTATAAATCTTTGAAGACTTTTACGAGGTGAACGTACTAGGTTAGGTTAGGTTAGGTAAGACGGCTGATCGGATATCGCACATGGATTAGAAGTAGTCCTTTGTGAAGCCGTTGAAACTCGAACTCCCGTGTTCGAACTTAGAGATCGGCAAACCGTTTAGTATCCAATACAAATTTACAGAGGCGCTTAATTTCAATGCCCGCCAGATCGGTGGGATGTCTGAAGGTATGTGCCCCCAAGTGCCTCAGTCTTGATCTCCCAAAAGCAGGGCAGTCAAGAAGGAAGTGCTGGCTAGTTTCTACTACTTCTTCTTCCACGTCCGGCGATTCAGTCTTACAGCATGCCAATGGGGCAGTGGCCCGTCAAGAGCCTCATCATTAATGAGAGGCTAGCCTTGTTGAGGGCAAAGAGATCACTAGATCTCCTTCGATCTATCTTTGGCCAAAAGGCTTTTGCGACCGCGCAGGTACTAATGCTGGCCCATCGTTGACCGAGCAGCCGCGAGGCCCAGCTATCTAGTAGTAGAACACAAGAGGATGCCGGAGCACCTACCCGTTCCCATTCTACCGATAGTGATTCTAGGGTGCCTTTCCTTGCTAGCTCATCAGCTTTGCAGTTGCCCGCGATTCCGCTGTGGCCCGGCACCCATACAAGTCTTATAATGAAAGCTCTCGCCGCCAGCGACAGTGACGCCAGACACTCTTCGACCAGCCCCGAACGCACTGTGAATGAGTTCAAGGCTAGAATCGCCGCTCTGCTATCCGAGTGAATGGTCACCTCCCTGAAGTTAGACGCTCTACTGAGCAGCATATCTGCTGCTACCTTGATGGCTGCAACCTCAGCCTGGAAAACACTGCAATAGTCGGGAAGTCTGAAGCTGGATTTTATGGAGAGCTCCCGACAGTAGACTCCTCCACCAACCTTCCCCCCAAGCTTTGACCCATCCGTAAAGAAGCTTACTGCCCCTCTCCTCCAACGGCTTCTTCCCTGCCAAACCTCCCTCGTCGGTATATGTGCAGAGAAGAAGCCACCGGAGTTCGATATGGCGACTCCATGATCCAGATGATCCGGTATGCAGTCGAAGCTTGTGAGGATATCCGAGTGTTCAGATACCCGCTCCTTTAGGAATCCATACTCCCTGAGCCTAATGGCCACCTTTGCGGCCATACACCTTCCGGCAATATCCACCGGCGTTATGTTCAGAATTGCGGCCCAGTGAGGTGAACTTACTATAATGACTGGACTATTAATTGTTATCTGGTCACTCTGCATATCTACCACAGCATTACTCGTTACTATAAATTCTCATTTCCCTTTATCCATTAATATGTTTATACATAAATACATGTGAGAACAATTAAGCTTAGCTTTGCCTAAGTCTATCGTTATAATTCTAGCAGAGATAAAGAGATGTCCAACTCCTCTCCCATTGGATGTGAAGGAGCAATTGCTAAACTTGAAAACCTTCTGAACTCGATCAGCTGTCAAAGTTCAGGAGGTTTTGACGTTTAGCAATTGGAAACGTGGGATGGCCAGATTGAAATCTTAACAAAAAATATGTAAACGGAGGGATTTGTTGCCTCACTCAAGACCACTACATAAAATGTAAAACAACGATAACTAAAGAAAACACGAAATATAAATGTATTTGATGAAATGGTTTTTTCATGTGATGCATAATGCAGTATTAATTTTCAATGAAAAATTATTAAAAACGTTTACCAATTGAGAGCTAACAAGCTTAATGCCCTTATTAAGTATTAAATTTCAAAAGTCAGTTATTTTAATATAGCATAAAAACATTTAAATAGTTTCTTCATATATTAAATGACCACTATCTAGTAATTTTCAATCGTAATAAATGTTGGGTGTTTTAATTTAAATACCCAAAAATTATTATTTTGTCCGATCTGGCTATAATGGAAAATATTATAAAAAGCGCTAATTTTGAGGCGCTCTCACAATGGAATAAGTTGGACATCCTTTTATCCTTGGTTCTAGTTCGCTTTTTATATTCGATACCTGCAGACGCAAGGGTATTTCTTCTTGTAAACCAACAGTCATGTAACTTTCTACTCGTGGTATTTTATATACATATGTATTTATATTAATAAATCTTATCAAAAATATATATTGATGTTGTTTATATCGCGATTCGAAGCTATCAAAAAAGCTTGGTAGCTCAACACCTCATATCATTACTTAAAACCTACACAAAAAAAAGACGGGAAGCACGGACACGGTTATTCATTGCATAATAGAGACCCTCGGCATTTATTCAATTCGTTTCTTACATCATTTAAAGTAGTTAAGTTTTTAATAAGGTCAGAAACAGCTTTTAAACAAGCCTGGATACACAAAAAAAAGAAGCTCGATATATGGGTGACAGCTGAGTTGAGGCAAAATGAACCTTAATGGCCTAATGTCTGTGAACAAGCTTCTGCTGAGCCCCAAATCGATCAATTTCTAAAGTGTATGGTTACTAGTGATGAAAAGTGAGTCATTTACAAACTTATTTCTGTCCTATGCTCTGGCCAGAAGATCTCTCCTCTTTTCAATACTTTAAGGTACACTAAACAGATCAATGGAATCCAATGTTAAAATATGTGCTCGGCATGGGAATTTAAAAGAGAGTCTTCACCTATATTTAAAGCTATAGCATGTGATATTTATTCGTAGCTATACTCTAACAAATGTTATATATTTGAAGGTTTATATATTACAAAGTTTTATATATTTGATCGCTCTTCCCTTTAAAGGTGATTCTACTTGAATTCTAAAGTATTCATATACAAATTGCTTATAAAAAAGTTGTTTTATATTGAGTTGAAAGATTTTATCAATTTCTATCAATTTCAATTCAGCTTAGAGTCAAATTAATTTTAAAGATTGTTTCCAGTTCCAAATACCGCAAATATTTAAAAGACTAGGGGATTAACAGACACCTGCAAAGCAAACTTGTTGTTTGAAAAAAAAAAAATCTTATTTGATGTAAATATGCTATGCTATGTACATGTGAAAACCTTCAAACGCCTGTCATTGACACCAAACAAATTTGTAGCAAATAAAGTTGAATATTTTTGTAAACACGTTACATTCTTTTTTGAACTTTCTACTTACAATGTTGAGAATGCAATATGGAAGAGATGAAGGTTTGCGCAAAGCTTTGTAGAAAACACTTTAGAAAGCAAATGAATGCTCAATTGTGTCAGGTGCAGGCAACAGCCAATTTTTATTACGAGTAATATGAATAAAATTCTTCGAAGTGCATGGCAGAGTAAAAAATTGCAGCAAATTCATACAATTTTTTTTTAGTATTTTCTTCAATCAAAACCGAATTTAATTAAAATGCTTAATAATTATATAGAGTACTAAATGTAAATTTGAGAAATTTATGTATTCATTTCACATATTTTTGGGTTTAAACTATATTATATTCAATATTATACGTTCAGTTAATTTTGTCAAAAGTTGGAAAATCTTATATTAGATGTATAGAAGATAGTGTTGACCCGATTTTATACATATATACTATATTTTACTCTTTTAGTAGTTTTGAACAGGGCCCTTATATGGGGAGTGAGTGCGGTTATGATCCGTTTTCATTCATTTTCACACTATCGGTAGGTGTTCTTATAGGATTTGTCTTGAGCGAACTCGGTTTGAGAGATAACTATGTACATTAAACCTATTAGAGGGCGGAGCCACTCCCACTTTTTCAAAAATTTCAGTCCACAGATACCCCTTGCTATTGCGATCCTCTGTGCCAAATACAGTTCTATATTATATATATGTGACCTGGTCTACGAAAAGGGAGCTAACGTGCGAAAACTAGTTTTCTGGGAAACAGCTGTTAAAAATAAGCATCTCATCTTCCATCCGAATCAACTAAAAAGTGAAAATTGATTTTTTGACACCTAAGCCCCCTTTCCGTAGACCAGGTCACATATATTTATAGTTTTCCTTTAATGGCATTTTATGAGCGTGGTAGTCATCCAATTACGCTCATTTACGAACTCGTCCTTACTTTTTTGCTAAGTAACATAATACCAATCATTACGATAACTAAATTTTTACTTAGTAACAAGTTGCACAGGCGGACCGACGGACGGACGGTCAGACAGAAAATCAATAGGACTTCAACTCGTTATCTTCATCTACACTAATATTATAAAAAGGAAAGATTTGCACCTATTTTTGTATTTTTGTATGTTTGTAATGAATAGGCTCAAAAAGTACTGGGCCGATTTAAAAAATTCTTTCACCAATAGAATGCTACATTCTTCCAATTTGACATAGGCTACATTTGATTTTGAAAAAAATAGGCATCCTTGGTAAAATTTGAACAATGCAACCGAAAGGTGTAGAAAAATGAGTCTTAAAATGTCTTTCGTCGAATGCGCTGCCGAAACTATTAGCGATAGAACAAAATAATGTGCAACAATATTGAAGAACATCATAATGTCTACAAAAAACTCCGCGGTAGCATATGTCCAACTATTGTAGTTATGTCACTACAACAACTTTTTTCATTTTAAACATTAATGAAAATGCTAACCAAATTCAAACCATGCTATTTATGTGTTTATATTAATGTGTATTTCAACTCAAAGGATACAGTACAGCCAGTGGAAACACCGCCAGCAACAAAATTAACGTTGACGAGTTGTTTCTAAACTTTCGTCAGTGATCCGTTTACGAGAACGTTGCTCTATTCGGAAATACCCTGAGTTGCGCAGAAAGCAAGGCCAACCAGTAGATTGAAATCCAGATGTGTTCTCAACTAATGCATTGGGACGAATTTACACAATTCACCCGAAAAACAACGATTGCTTCTACGTTCGGTTGCTATTGATTAATGTACGCGGTTCAACTTTATTTGAGTCATTGCTTACTGTGAATGGTCGGGTGTGTGCAAGTTTTGGAAAAGTAAGCCACCAATTACAATTGCTGGAACACGTTAATCACTGGAAACAGAATGAAGTTCGCACACTTTTTGCTATAATCATTTCGACATACCAGCCTTCAAATCTGTGTCAATTATGGGATACGAACAAAAAAGACATTTTACATGGCCTTCGCTAAAAATTGGAAATGGTAGAATTTCGGTTGATACTTCCGGTGGTTCGATATCAATTCCATCTTCCCTTTGTCAATTCACGAAAGATGAACTCATCACAAATGTTTGGACATTGGCCAATTATCGTAACTTCGATTCCTTAAGTGCACGCGCAATGTTAGCTGCCAAAAATACCGATGTTGTTGACTTAAACTGGAAGATTCAAAGTCAAATTCCGTGAGACTTGCGCTCATACAAATCGATCGATCGTCTTGACAATGAAGACGACGCCGTGAATTATCCATTGGTATTTCTAAATTCTTAGGAAAGGCTTGGTATGCCACCGCATCATTTGCGTCTCAAAGTAGGATCGGTCGTTATTATGTTTCGCAATCATCATGCCACGAAACTGTGTAATGGAACCCGACTGATTGTGACGCACCTATCGAATACAAAAGGGCAGAATGCTTGATTCTACGAATTCTTTTGAGTTCTAACGATTTCCCATTTCAATTCCAACGTATTTCGTTTCCAGTGAAAATTGCATGTGAGATAACAATCATCTAAAGATAGTCGCATAGTGTGAGGCATAAATTTGGAAATGTTATGTTTTTCACACGGCCGTGGCGTGCTCAGGAGTTGGAAAACCATCTTTTCTGTACACCGGAACAGAAACCAAAAAATGTTGTCTATCAAGCTGCGTTACATTGAAAAAAAAATTAAATGATAAATTTAATTTTCTTTTCATTTCAAAACACATAATTTCACGCAGGACAACGGCTGCGGGGTCAGCTGGTCATTTATATAGTATATATATAAGCCTATATCTAATTTGATTAGTTCTAGATGATACATGTAACCGTTAGGTGAACTAAACAATAATACTCTGTAGCAACATGTTGCTAGACTATAAAAATTATATGTTAAAAGGTAGAGTTGGAATACGTAACCATATCAAAACAAACTACGTTGAGGACCATAATACGGTCGCTTATTTTAAAACAAGCTGCAGGAAATATTATTCTTTCAGTAAAAAAAATTAGTTGTAGTCAGGTGAGTAAGATTCGGAAAGAAAAACAAACATTTTTGTTGCTCGAAAGTTTGGATAGAAACCAGCTTTTACAAGAAAGAGCTTTTAAGTCTGCATAAAGTCTTGAGTGCGTCCATATGTATGGTGTATTATAGAGCATGATCGTCATTTCTAAGCAATTGTTCTATAATTTAAGTTTTTCTTCGGTTAAGTATACTATATAAGACTTTTCAGGTGGTATATAGTATACCTTCAAACTTCCAAGTTACCCGACCAACGGTTTGGAATTGCTGTGAAGGTTGTACTTGAAGCTTGCAATAAAATCAACGGCGTTAATAAATTTAATAGGAATTATTAATAAATATTGTATTAAAATAATTTTTGCTGTAATGTAATATCAACTTCGACGATACTATTTCCTGTTTTCGTTAGAGTTTAATAAATGAATTTGTTATAGTAGCAAAAGTTGTACCTAGCGCTCGAACTTTTATTTCACTCATGTGTACGTAGTGACGTGTTTCATTTGTACCTCTTTTCCAACTCAAAGAGAAATGCAACGCTGTACCGCATCGCTTTCGACGTAACTTAGCAAGGTGCGTGCAACCATGCCCATACACTCATAAAACTATATATCTACCAATCGACCCGATTGCGATGCTTTTGCTGCTCGTCCGCCCGGCTAACAACGTCTGCTGCCGTTAGTTGCAGTGATTTCGACTTGTTTGTTTGCACACGCTTCGCCACCGCGGCAACCTGACGCTACATACACAGACACGTATAAATTCATTTATTGCTCATATTAAATTACGTTTACGCGCAGATTTAATTACAAATGCAAAGTAAGCAATTTTGCTGCTCAGGCGGATGCTTTCAATGGTGGCGCCCTCGCCCCCACACTACCGTTGGCTCTGTGCACATTCATCATCATTTAATTTGGTGCATATAAGCGGAAACGCAAAGCGGCACATTTATGTCGGCAATCGTCAATCGGCAGCGGCAAAAGCAAAAGCAATAACAGCAGTAACAGTAGCCGGCTTCAATTGCAGCTGCACCGTCAGTAACGAGATGATGCCTCATCATTGATGAGGTGCAGAGATAAAATACGAAATAGCACGAGAAGAGAGTGTGCAAACAAGAACATACAGGATGGAAGGGGTGTTATTACAGACGATGACTTCGCGAAGCTGGTCGCTGTGTGTTGGAGATATCCATATGAAGATTGAGTAGCATGCAGTTTGTAGAGTTGTCTCCCGTATATGTTCGTTTTGCATTCATTAAACTTTGGAAATACCTGAATGCGACAACGCGATTTCTTGGTGTGTTTTTTGGTGAACTTTTAAGGATAGTTTGTCTTAGCGCTTTTCTCTTCGGAGAAGCTCTTTGCAATCAGGTGATTCTTTTTAAGATATTTTGTATAAATGTATAATTTAGCTTTAAAATAAAGATGATATTCTATAAATCAGTTAGTTGTTATTGAAACTTTTCGGTGTTGAAGTGCAAGAAGATATTTTTGGTAACCACAATGTGTTGAAGGCCTCAATACTTAGTTACTAAATGCTCAGTTGCGTAGCTACAACTTCGGGCGCCCGGGGCCAAGGATATTCTGCCGCCCCCCTTTATCTACCTACCTGCAAGTTTCATGAGGTGGTTCGAACAAAAGTGAATTTTTACAAAATATCTTCAATATTAAGTTTATAAAATTTAGGAACTAGAAGTCACGCAAATTCTGAAGTTCCAAAATTCTCACAATACGGTTTTTGAGGAAATTGATAGTAAATTTACAAGACATCTTATTAAAAGCCATAGAAAAAACCCATTTTCGCCCTATATATTGTACACTTTTGCCACAATTTGCAGGAATTTTTGCCCGAATTGGAGTTTTAAAGAACAGCGAAGTTTTTGCCCCCCAAGACGGCCCCCTTCGCCCCCCCCCCCCCCCCCATCCGCCCATAGCTACGCCACTGTAAATGCTTAACATTAAAATTGAACTTACTTCAGTTTATCTTGGGTTTTGGAAATGAAGCTATCAAAGCCATCACAAGCAATACCTTCTAATTTCTGGAATTACAGAGGGCATTTATTTTGAATTAGATTCTTGATTGAATTACAAAATCTTAAGTAGAATGGATGGGAAAATTTTGAATGAAAGTTAGAAGCTGTTACAGAGTATAACAGAGATGAAAATTAGTACACGTATTCCCTTGTAAAACAGTAAAGACGAGTTAATAGATGGGCATAATCGGACCACTGTCATGCCCCACATTAAACTAAAACCTATAGAGTACCATAACCAAGTACTAAATTGATGTAATGGGTTGTCAAAAAAGTTTTGCGGTATTTTTATTGATTTTTTTTTATTGAAATTGAAATGAATTTTTGATGACTCATGCCCAGCTCTTGACCGATGCTACGGCTGCTACTATGCCGATCTCTTTCGACCAATTCAGCGATTTTATCGCAATTTTCGGTGGAAATGGAAACTGTATCGGGTCCATAAACTGCACAAATTTTATTGGCGGCTTGAGATGCATTTTTGCCTTTATCGTAGTAGTACTGTAAAATATGCCGTATTTTCTCTTTATTTTGCTCCATGTTTGCGACGCTATAACTCACGAACGACTTAAAAGAAACGACAATCAATCAAGCAAACCCGATGCGACGAATAAAACTAGATCTACGCGCTTTCAGCGCCAACTAGCGAAAATATCGCAAGACTTTTTTGACAACCTATTATAAAACTGTAATTAGGCACAGGGTTTATAGTAGCAAGGGCGCCAAAAACCAAATTCAATCGGAGCAAGTAAGAAAGCGCTAAGTTTGGGTGCAACCGAACAATTTATACTCTTGCAACTTGCAGGAATCAAAGCCAGAGAAATACCTTACAATGTAAAACGTCAACCAGAGAATCGGAATCTAAGCAATTTTATATATACATACATACATACACCATATATAACTTATCCACTGACCTACATTTATATTCGGCATAAGATTTGTTAGAAAACCCAAAATCATTATACATAGTTATTAGCCGGATGCTTGAAAATATGGGGGCTTCGTCAAGTTTTCGCCCAATTGTATCCATTTTAGGCACAATGATATACTGTTATGAGTAAATATGTTCTAAAATTTTCATTGAGATAACTTAAATATTGGCCGATATATCCAGCATAAAGTCACCAGGAAGTTCGAAAATCTTTATATTAGGTATATGGGGACTCATGGAAGTATTGACCCGATTTCACCCATTTTGGATACACATAATTACTACTACAGGAAAAAGATTCTGTCTGAATTTCTATTGCAATATCTCACACATTGACCGATATTTTCGATCAAAAGTCAACAATAGGTACTAGAGCTCTTTTCATATCAGTGTATCTTTGTGCCTCAAATAGATAAGTTTGAGCGAAATCTTGGCCTAGCCCCTATATGTATAACTAATATCAGGATTTTCAAATATCCGGCTGACTTTACTCTATATGATTTGTTTTCCACCTTAAAAAAATTTCCCTGGTTTTGATTATTGAAAGTTGCAAGAGTATAAAATGTTCGGTTGCATCCGAACTTATCCCTTCCTTACTTGTTATATCTTTATTTAGCCCTTAGTTATGGCATTTTATATGTTTTCGATTAATGGCGTGGCAGTAGTCTGATTACGTCCATCTACGAACTCGAACTTTGTTTTGTACCAAGGAACCCATATACCAAGTTTCACCAAGATATCTCAATTTTTACTCAAGTTACAGCTTGCATGGCCTGCCAGACAGACAGTCAACCGGATTTCAACTTTTTTCGTTATCCTGATCATTTATATATATATAACCCTATACAACCGTACAACCGTTAGGTGAACAAAACTATAATACTCTGTAGCAACTGGTTGCAAGAGTATAAAAATGAATGGAAGAAATCGGATGATAAGCACGTCCACTCCTCATTTAACGGCACAGTTAAAACTACTAAAAATGCGGTAAATTAATATCTTAATACTAGAGGAGATGCCTCGTAATAAAATTTTGCACAAATATTCCTTTTCAAGTGTGCCAGTTTATGATCAAAAACTATCTAAATCAGGCCAAAGGTTTTTAAGCCCTCAGGTACCGAATATGCGGACCCCAGGTCCTACTGCGAAATTTTTATCGAAAATATCGATGAATCTGTGAGATATATTATAGAAATAGAGAAAGAATTATTTTCTAACTAATAACAATAAGCTTGTATGGTAAAAATGGCGTGAATCGGATCCATAACGCTAAATTTTTCCCCATATACTTAATAAAAATATGCTCGAATATCTGGCTGACCAGAGCGGCCATTATTTCTATATTCGAAGGTTGATTTCATTTTCAGGTTTGGTTAAATGGTCGAAATGTTATCTTACTGTGGATAGTCAGCTTTAGGACCTAACCAAACACATATTTTAATTTTCTATAGGCCGGCTTGCTTGTTTTATATCAATTTGGCTAGGCTTTCTTCAAAATATGATTGGTTTCTTGATATGATCTCAAAAAAAAAAAACGCCCAATTACAAGTAAAATATTACGCAGGTTATCATTAAAAAAAATTATATTTTGAATTTAAATTTTTTTTTATATTTTGACAGTAAAACCTATTGAAAACATGCTGTGAAAAATTCAGACCGAAATTCATAGTATTTGATAAGTTACAGCTCATAGTCGCCGACGTGTCATAAGCGACTGTCTACCAGGCGCCATGACAAGTCTCGCATTTTTCTCGAATCATCATTTTCTGAAATTGTCATGGTCCTAAAAAAAGTATTCAACCGATTGCTTTAAGATTTACATATGTTCTTTTACTCATTTATAGTTATCGTCCCTACCAGAATTTTTTATTTTCAAAAATATTTTCATATTTTTTTTAAACGATTTTTTAACGAAAAAAAAAGATTTTCTGAAGTGCGACATTTTTTTTATGAAATTGATTTTATTTGGTAGGGACGATAGCCGCAGAACTACTGAATAATAATCCATTCGAGTTTTTTATTTTAGACAACATGAACAGCCGCTATCACCATGACCAGTGAACTACTTTTTTTTTGTTGGGGACTACTTTGATTTAAAAAAAAAATATTATTAAAAACGTAAAAAACGAAAAAAAAAATTGTTTTTGTACATTTCAAAATACAAATAAAAATATGTTAAAAAATTAAAATGATTGAATTTTGTTGCCGCATAAAAAAAAATTCCTAAAAAGTGGTAAAATGTATGCGTTTACATGAGAGTACCCCCTTAACTGGATATTAATGAATATTATTAATGAATCATTAACCAGAATGCTCCCGCTTGTTTTTAAATCAAATTGTCAAATAACTTTACTTACTTGCTTATTCTATAAAGAACTTAAACTCAACCAGACTTACTTAAACGAAACGAAACTGGATTACTATCCCCGCAATAACTGCAGTTTTCTTCAAAATATTTATGTTAATTATTTTCTGCCGCTACAACAACAACAAAAAGAAACCACAAGAAGAATATTATCCTGATAATTTACTTATTAATTTATTACTTGTTTTCTTGAACACAATCTTTGGTTTTATTCATTATGAACGGGTCACTGACGTGCTACTAAATACAAGTATTTTTCCGAAATTTAATTAATGGCTAAACTGATAACATTGACCATCATTAACAGCTAAAAATGTCACATTTACCTCATGCAAATGTACAAATAATTATGTCAAAATCACTAGTAAACTCACCTTATCTAAATACAGACATACATATGTATGTAAGACAGAAAAAAATCTGAGAAATTATCATAACAACTTTTGGCAAAGAATAATGATGCCAACGGCAGCATTTACTACCGTAATTTGCTTATGATATTAGCAAAGAGTAAAGGAAGAAGAAGATCAAGGCCAAATAAGAAGAAAAGGATGAACACTTTTACTACCACAACAAGAAGATATGTTACAAAACTGTGGAGCATCCACTATTAGTATACATATACTTACTTAATGCGTCTCCAAGCAACCATATTCATTCATACTCTTCTCTCTGTCTTTGTTGTTGCTGATTTGCTGCTCATTTCTATAATGTGTGTAGAATACGTATATATAGTACATATGAATGTATAGATTTACTTATGTTTATGCTTATATTATGCATGCTCTTATCCATCTTCATCATGGCTTAAGTGTTTGAGGTGCATTTCAAAAAAAATTAAAGGAACATAAATTACAACACAATATGTAGAATTAATATTAATACAAGCCAGCATTAAAATAATTTTTTGGTCACTTTAGAAGATTAGCCAAACTGTAGGAAACTAATATTTTTGCGTTTAAAATATTTTAAGCCTAAATTACAAGGTAAGTTCCAAAGTAAACAGGACTTCAAAAAAAAAAAAACAAATGGTTTTTTCGGCAAAATCAATTCATTTTATTCAAAATAGTCTCCTTCTGCTTCAATACAGCTTTCTGCACGGTCTAAAAGCATGTCGAACGAGTGTTTTAGCTCGTTGGCCGGTATGGCCGCCAGTATGCCGGTCTCTACGTTTTAATGGTCTTTACGTCTGCATAACGCTTTCCTTTCATGGGCAAATGCATTTTTCCTAAAAGGAAGAAGTCGTACGGTGCCATTTCAGGTGAATACGGGGAGGTTTTGGTCAAATAATCGGTCACAAGCCACGATCGATGAGAGCAATTTTTGGTCGTCAGTCAATTTGTGCGGAACAAACCGTGCACACACCTTTCGTAAGCCCAAATGTTCAATCAAAATGCGATAAATCGATGTTTTGGAGATGTTCAATTCCATTTCCATGAATTTCAATGATGATTTCGGCTGATTTTTGTTGATTTCACGCACAGTTACGATGGAACTTCCAGTGATCACGGATTTTTGATTGATCGTCATTTATGTCCTCACGACCTCTTTGAAAACTTTGAGACCACTCGTGCACTCTGCTACGGGATAGGCAATCATCGCCATAAACTTGTTTCTTCAATTGAAACGTTTCGGTAAAAGTTTTACAAATTTTAAAACAAAATTTAATGTTGGCTCTTTGTTCGAAGCTCTTTATCGAACCGATAACACAAACATACTGACACTTAAAACGCAATAACTTCACTTCCAATCGATGAAATGTCATGAAATTCTCACTGGAATCGATAAAGATAGCAGATTTTAACGCACCAGTCGACATATAGATGGCACCACCAGGGCGCGCTGGATTCAAAAAATCCTGTTTACTTGGGAACGCAGCTTGTATATATGTTTTCTTAACTGAAAGTAAATTGAACACTGTTATCTGTTATAAACTTGACATTAATATTGTAGTAATAGTTTATTTTTCGAATGAAACTTATCAATAAGGTAAACAGTTTAGCTACTGTCACACAAATTTATTTGAGGCATATCAAAATATGCCTGCCTCTTTACTAGCTTTAGACCTAGAGTACTAAAATAGTACCTCCTCAATTTCTGTATTTTCTTCTTCTAATTTTATTCCTTAAATATTTTTCTTTCAATACTCACCTATTAGAGTCTTGGTTAAAATATCACCTGTACATCTTCCGTATTCGTTATTGCAGTCCTCATTGTTCACAGGTACATAAGATTGGAACTCTTCCTTTCCTACATAAAGTGCAAGGTCACTTTTCCTATAAAAAATATTATTTTTATCGAGGTTCAAGTCTCGCTTTTCCTTCTCTTGAATTATACTACGTCTTCGATCGCCTTGTTTTATCGACTTTTATGAAAGAAGTCTATGTATGTAAAAACATAGGTGGTTTTTGTAGCTTATATAGTATAATCAATGAGAAAGAAAGCCTCCATCCTGTTGAGAAGATATATGTCGGGTTTGGTGAGTTAATAACTGATGTGACTTTTACGTTTAATACCTTCCATTATTTGATAGTATATAGGCCAATTCATAGTTAAATATACAACAGTAACTGTAAGCTAAGAAGCTAGAAATCCAATGTCCGATATGGTTTTTATTCTTTCTCTCTTGCATCTTTCTTCAACGGTACTCCTGATTTCTTAAAACGGGCTAGTTTATAGCGCAGATCGATTCGAGATTCGAATTAAATGTATGCTAAAAGTATCCATGTACTTAAGAATATACAATATATTGGTTCAAAGGGTTAGATTTCTACTATACCAAATTATTCCTTTTTGTGTGCAGTGTCAGACAAGTTAGAAAATAATAATTTCTGGTTTTATATTAAGATACTTTGAAATGATATTGATGTTACTAATTAGTATAAGTTTACAGCAGAACCTCTATCTAGCCGATGACTAACTTAAGAAGGATAAAAAGTTGTGACTGGGCATTTCCGGATAGATCTAGATAATGTGGCCAATTGCCGGTCTAATTTGTGAAGCTGAAAGAAGCGTTTTGTAAAGTTTTACTTTGATCTCCACTATCTACTATCCAGTAACGAACAACAGTATTTATGGTTTTAACATGTTCGAGGTAGTCGGTGAAAAAATTTCTTATGAGTGCTAAGAGAACTTTAGCGGCCATCTGTTGTGTTTTCGGACGGACTATTTGACGAACGCCGATAGAACTGCCTCTTGTTGCTTTCATGAACAGGCTACTTTACCATTAAATACGCAAGTAATAGGTATAACGGGGTTCCTATGACAGCTGAATAAAAATTTTATGAAAGTTGTTTTACGCACATTATGTTCCAAGTGATAAAAAATTTCTAAGCAAAATTTGATTATCAACTTTATAAATTATTGGCGCTGTTATAGCCCCACAATATATAAGCAATTATGGTACTTTCAGGCAATGTATTCATATTAAAAGAAATTAACCTGAAATGTTCCGGTTATGTAAACACAACTGTCAGAGAAATGGAAAACTTAAAATCCTACCCCACTGCGTGTGCAATGCCCCGTTACAACATAAGGCTTGGACCACTACAATTTTATGAATGTTTGTAAATTTGTAATTATGTATGCTTGCATGTATATATTTATGTATGTAGGTATGCACGCCCATATGTATATGTGGAGGTATATATATATGTCTACCATACATTTGTCTTAATGCCGAAAGGAAAACAAATGCTACAATGGGGTCAAATTATTGCTCAGTGGAGCAAGTGGCGCTTGTCCCACTGTGTCAGCAATGCATCCGTTTCATTGCATCATTGTACATGCAAAATACAATAACAACAGCAACAAGAACGCATGAGCTGAGAAAAGAAGAACACATGGATATTTGCAGATGCTTTACTTTTGTAAAGTTTTTCTTGTTGTTGTTGTTCTGGCTGAACAAACATGCACAACTGTGTTAAGAATGCTCATATACAAGAATACAAACGTATGTATATGCTGGCATACACACACTTACATGCGTGTTGGCAAACTTGTATTGAAACTTGAGTGCAAATGCTGGGAGGTTGCGTATACGCCCGGGTAGCTTCTTGTCACTTGTTTGTGCGCATACTGGTGATTATCTTCGAAGTAAGCAATTCACTACTTGCATTTATGTAGTTGCGTAAGCGTGTGCGTTTGTTTGTTGTTGTTGTTATTGTAAGTAGTAGGAAGCGTTGATTTCGCGCTCAAGGCAAAACAAACGGAAACAGACGCACACAACATCGGGATTAATGAACTCCGACCACAGTCAGGCAGCACAACGTTGCTGCTGTTGCTGCATGCCAATGTTCGGTGGACAGAAGAGCATTGTTCGCTACAACATCGGTTTACATATGCATACATGCGTACTTGCGACTCCTACGAATGCGTGTAGCTCATGTAAATGCGAGCGTGTGGGCGTAGAGCATGTAATATTGCGCTTAAGTAAACTGACAGCCGCTATGAACACAATAACGGCAACGAAAATTCAGAAAACTTATCATTGGAACACAAACTGACGCTTTGTGTGCAACGCGTGCGAGCACTTGAGCACGCTTGTGCCACGCCTCTCACGGTATGTTTGTTGCAAGTAACAATGTTCATATGTATATAAGTATGCACTGATTTGCACGCACACGCGTTGTGCCGCGTCACTTGTGGCAATGTGGCAACATATCGTCCCTGTATTGTTGCGATGCCTTGTTACTAATGACAGCATTTATCTGCTGCATTGATGACAATTTTTTACGCTACCAAGTGCAAACAGCGCGCTTATAGCTTTGTGTATGTGCGCGTCTGGCGCAGCGTCGCATATGCAAATGCCTGTCAGCTCATCACTTCGCTGTTGCTCCTTCGCTTCTTTGTTGACTGTTTAAATGTTTGTTTGTATGTGTGGGTGTCGCGTGCCTGTTTGTTTCTTTGCTCGCTTGTTGCACTCAGCGCATCGTTAAAGCGAAATTAATGAAATTGTTTAAGTACTACAACAACAGCAACAAACACGACTTGTTGGCTTCATCAAGAGTGAATTAAGTCATCAGTCGCACTGTTTGCACTGTCTGCCAATTAAGTTGGCGGTCGAGTCACCAACGCGCAGACTTGCATCAGACATGCAAGCAAACATACGCATGCAGCTACAAAATGTAGTGTATCAATAGCAATTTTGTTCAGTTGCTTTCCTTACATTGGGCTTTAGTGTACAGTGGTGAGCATAAGTGTTGATTGTTCTTCGATCAGTTAGCGAAGCTAACTCACTCAATTTATTTTTTTGTTCTGTTGCATAAAGCATTTATTAGGTTGAAATTTTTTAAGGGGGTATTCTGGTCTAGGATTTTGAAAAAATCAATTTTTTTTGCATATTTTGAAAGTTTACACTTTCAAAAATACTACCTTGGAAGGATTTTTCAAAATTCGACTTATTTTCGGAGATACAGCCGATTTCGTGACGTGGCGTCCATGTTCACTAGAGTTGTCACCTAAATTTTAAACGCGTTTTTCTCGAAACTACTTTTTTTGAGGTGGTTGACATGATATCTCAAGTTCTACTGAACCGATTCCTTTGAAATTTGGTATATATCTTCTTTATACAATGCTCTATCGTGTCTGCCTTGGATTTCCAAAAATTTTGATTTGAAGTATTTTTAAAAAATTCGAAAATGTCGAAAAAATCGGTCAAACATTTTTTTTTCAAGTCGACGCCATTTTGTGATTTTTTTATTTTTTTATTTTTTCAAGTCGACGCCATTTCTTAATAAAATTAAGAAGGTTGAAATGCTTGGTGCCATATTTTTCGTAAATCGAGCATAACACGCTTTTGTCACAATAATACAAGTTTTTTTCGCTCAATATTACAGTCATTTTATGTTAATAATTATTTTTTACTTTCTTTAAATGCGTGATTTTTAGTTTTTTATGTAAAACCATATTTATATTATTATTTTTAAATTCATTAATATTAAATAACTAAGATGTATGGTTACCAAAATCACAAGCTATTTTACTTTCACTAACGCTCTTACAAGTAGATTCACTTTTATTGTCCACCACTGTAAATATTCGTCTTTGTAATAAGAAACAAAAGAATATATAAGCGCTGTTGCTGTATTCTTAATGATTGAATGATTGAACTGCATTTCTGTCGCGCAGCTGTCACTTTTCAATTTACAGTTGCAGCTCCAATCAGTCAGATGTCTTTAAGCGTGACATATTCTTTTGACATTCTGAGATGTGAACGTACGAAATTCACAATTAATTGAGCACAACCGTGAATTCAAGTTATAAAAAAGACACAAAAATTTTTTGTTTCAATGATATGCTAAGATGTCTTACTATAGTTTGTAGTAATTGTACAAAGTTAAGGGGAAATTTAAAAAAAGATAATATAATTAAAAATTGTAGTAACTTGTTTTTGCCAGGCCTATGAACAGGTGTTAACTGTAACACCTCAATAGGTCATACTATATATGTATGTACTTTGTATCCTGGTGATTAAAGAAATAAATAAATAAATAAAAAATTAATACTCACTGTAAAGGGGGTTTGTGGAATCCAAGACAAAATTGCTTAACTGTCAGAATTCCAAACCTGATTTTCAATGTTGTCACAGAATCTGTTTGGATTTTTGTCTTTTTGAACATACGCAAATCCTATATTCGTATAAGCTGCTTACTAATGTGACAAAACTGGCAAATGAATACATTTGGAAGCAATCCTGTTAAAGTTTCTAATAAGTTCCCATTTAAAGGTAGATTATAAGAGAAAACATTTATCAAATGAATAAAGACGCATTTAGGTGTTAAACTACGTTTTGTAAATCTTCTTTAAACATTCGGATTTTTTTTCCAAAAACTCAATAAATAAGGCATTTCGGGTTTTATTCTTATGTTTTGCCCTACAGAAATAAAGATAAATTAATTCGTTACAATAAAATAACTTGATTGCTTAACTTAAATTTCAAATCTGTCAGCGACTATCTTCTTGTTTTGTTTCTGCTAGCGAAACCGATAAAATTGGTTTCCTTGACACACAAAACCGATAGAAATTCTGTTTCGAACATCAAACCAATAATATCTGAATTCATGACATTTTTTTCGGTTTGAATTCTGATTCGGACAACTATCAGATTCCACAACAACCCTGATTAATAAAAAGAACAATTTTAAGTGTAGAAGTATTGTCTATAATATAAAAATGAATCGCAAAATGTGTTGCTAAGCGCATAACTCAACAACATCTGGACCAATTAGGCCAATTCTTTTTTTTTAAATGTTCGCTGAGCTTCAAAGATGGTGGAATTGCCGGAAAAACTCTCAAAACAGCCCTTTTTCTCCCATACAAACGAGTGAATATTTAGTTGAACCAATCTTCATGAAATTTCCAGAGGTTGTTCGCTGAGGATCGGGAAAGGTTTATAAATAAAAAAACCGTATGCTTTTCGTGAGGCAAAGTCGGAAGATTAGTCTGAAATTCCAAAAAGGAACTTTTTTTCATACAAATTCTGGCTGTCTCCGGAGCGAAAAGTCAATCAGGTCGATCATGTTGTGATAGACGGAAGATACGTCTCCAGTGTTCTAGACGTGCGAATGCTTCAAGGTCTAAACATCGACTCGGACAAACACAAGGAAGGTCCGACGTCGAGAAGCTGCAATCACAACAGATAGCCAAACGATTTTCCACTCGACTTGAACTCCTATTTTCTGAGAGCACACATCAACAACTTGGTGTAAGAGAACTTGTGCACGGCATTTCAAGCTCCTTAGGTACAGCTGCATCGACGAGGGGTGCCGTTTCGCAGCGGAGAGAATATAGCTGCATCGCAATATACGATCGACCACAACATAAGTGGAATGGGATAGATACCGAGAGTTGAAGAGGGAAGAGAGACGCATTTGCAGACAGAAAAAAGAGAGGCCGAAATGCGTGAGTGCGAAGAGCTTGACAAGCTGGTCGATAGGAGCAATGCTCGAAAATTCTATGAAAAGATGCGGCGACTAACAGAAGGTTTCAAGACCGGAGCATACTCTGGTAGAACCACCAAAGGTGATCTAGTGACCGATGCCCAGAGCATACTTAAATTATGGAGGGAACACTTCACCAGCCAGCTGAATAGCAGTGAACGTACAACCCCCCGATTCCCCAATCGATGACAATGGAGTAGATATTCCATTGCCTGACCATGACGAAGTTCAAATAGCAACTACCCGTCTGAAGAATAACAAAGCGACGGAGGCCCGATGGATTGCCGGCCAGGTTATTCAAACACGGCGGAGAAGAACTAATAAAAAGCATGCATCAGCTTCTTTGTAAAAAATGGTTGGAAGAAAGCAGTTTCAATGATTGAAATTTCAGTGTGCTCTGCCCAATCCACAAAAAGGGAGACCCCACAATCTGCGCCAACTACCGTGGAATAAGCCTCCTCAACAGCGCGTACAAATTCTATTGAGCGTATTGTGTGAAAGATTAAAGCCCACTGTCAACAAACTGATTGGACCTTATCAGTGTGGCTTTAGACCTGGCAAATCAACAACCGACAAGATATTCACCATGCGCCAAATCTTGGAAAAGACCCGTGAAAAGAGAATCGACATACACCACCTCTTCGTCGATTGCAAAGCTGCTTTTGACAGCACGAAAAGGAGCTGTATTTATGCCGCGATATGTGAATTTGGTATCCCCTCAAAACCCATTCGGCTGTGTTAACTGACGTTGAGCAACACCAAAAGCTCCATCAGCATCGGAAAGGACCTCTCTGAGCCGTTCGATACCATACGAGCCTTTCGTGTGACTTCTTCAATCTACTCTTGGAGAAAATATTTCGAGCTGCAGAACTAAATGGGGAAGCTACAATCTTCTATAAGAGTGTACAGCTGCTGGCGTACGTCAACATTGGCCTTAAAAACCACGCCGTTAGTTCTGCTTTTTTTCCAGAATGGATAAGGAAGCGAAGCAAATGGGTCTGGCAGTGAACGAGGACAAGACGAAATATCTCCTGTCATCAAACAAAAAGTCATCGCACTCGTGACTAGGCACCCACGTCACTGTTGACAGTCATAACTTCGAAGTCGTAGATAATTTCGTCTATCTTGGAACCAGAAATCCAACGCAGAATAACTCTTGTTAGCAGGTGCTACTTGGGACTAAGTAGGCAATTGAGAAGTTAAGGCCTCTCTAAATGAACCAAACTCGATAAGTCACTGATTACTTCCGTCCTGCTATATGGTTCAGAGGCATGGACGATGACAATATCTGATGAGTCGACGTTACGAGTTTTCGAGAGACAATGATATAGTTCAGCAAATTAAAAGACAGCGGCTGCACTGGCTACGTCATGTAAAAAAAAGAGATAAAAAAAGGTTAGTAAATTTGACAGTTGACTGAAGGAATGTTGAAGATAACTTTTATGTCTCGTCGACAAAATGTTAATTATCAGGTGGAATTGAGAGCAAACGATTAATAGTTATTACAAAATTACCAACAGAATTAATTTAGCTTAATTTTGTTGTTTTTATCCACATACATACAAACAACTAGTTGCATAAAAACGTAAAATAATGTAGACATCGTTAAGTATATATTGAAATATAGAAGGCAAAAAATATCTTACTGGATAAAATATAAATAAATATACTATACAGTTAAGCATCTTCTTCATCAAATTCTATAAATTATGTTTGAGTACGCTTTTTTTCATTGGGGTTGTTTTTGTTTCCAGCGTACAACCCTGGCGAAAGATGTTACGCTTTCTCCATTTAGCTCGCCTTCAGATGAATGTTTTATGACTACCCAGAGGATATTTGTTCTAGGACCGGAAGTTGTGAGCTGCTTGAGCCCTATGTAAAAGAATCTTTTCTGGCCACTCCTAATTAAATGGCGCTCAGACAACTTTTCTCACTTGCCTGAACTTCTACCAGACGAAATATCTCCTTCCAAGGCAGAGGAAGGGCAAGACCTCCACTCCGTTGAAAAGACCAAGTTGAGAAGTACCTGGCTACACTTGGAATCTCAATTGACGCTAAACAGCGAAAGGAAACAACGACTAGGGCGCTGTTATAAACTTGGCAGGTTTAGGTTGGAAAATTTAAATGTTGAGTTGCCCCTGTGTAAAAAATCAAAAACATTTATTCAATTTGAGTGAAATAAAACTCTGATGCATACAAAACATCTGTTTGTATAAAGTAAATAAGTATTTATCAAATGTATTCATTAATACTTAGAAACTGTTACTCTTTTTCTATTAATATAAAACAAAAAAAAATAACATTTTCCATATTTTTACAACCCTACAACTTTAAAACGCCTAAGGCATAAGTAACGTGGTATTACCAAAGCAAAGAAAAAATCGAATAACAACTTTCATAAACATTGCGCCTTTTTGTAGTTTGTGCACTTCATTGCATGCGTCGCAAACACACAAACTCACAAACCTACATGTATTTATGCATGTAAAACGTCAAGCTAGAGCAACGCACAGCAAGCTTTGCTTTTGGCCAACATCTGTGGGCGCACAAAGTATGTAAAGTGAAATGATGCGATAAATAAATGCGATAATATTCAACCTTTAACTATGGCGATGAAAACAAATGGGGCCACAGTGCAGCAGCAGCAGCAGAGCGACAGTTATGCATGCAGCAAGCCGGGCCGCATACCAAGCCAAACCCGGCAGCGGCGATGGTGGCCAGCAAGCGGCAGTTAACTAAGTGGCGGCCAAAACGCACATATACACATATACTTTATGTATGTATACAAGTAGGCTGGCAGGCAAGCAGCCAGCCTTTGGCTCTTTGGCCATGCTCACCATGGCAATGTCACTCATACGCCCTGTGCGCCGCCAACTAACAAGTCCATGTGCCATGCCGACAACGCGGTGCTATGTTGCCTTAACTTATATGTGGCTGCAAAGAGTAAATATGCGCGGTGTTGTTGTTGGCGTTGACGACAAGCAGCCGTCATTTGGCTGCCCCAAAGCCTGAACTGGTGTTGTTCATGGGCGAAAAAGTGGCATAATTTTTGCAACAAAAAAGAAAAATAAAACAAAAAACGGAGTAAAATCACAAAGAAAATAGCATAAACAAAAGCAAACAAAGCGCTCAGGTGTTTGCTAGAATTATTAGATTTTACTTGAATGAGTGAACGGTCGGTTGACTGCCTGCCGCCTGCCGCCTGCCGCCTGAACGCCTGATTTCATGAAATTCTGTAGGCAACGTCTGTTTGAATACTTTGCTTGGCTGATTGCTTGATGGCTGGCTTTGTTGGCAAACTTGCTGTCTTATTCTAGGCTACTTGCCCGCTTGTCTGCTTGACTGCTCGGCAACCGTTGAGGCGACAGAGATTGAGTGTCTATTTACATGCGGCAGCTGTGGCTCGTTGGCTTCAAACGCTTTATTCTCACCGTCTGCGCTATTGTACGTTCTTGTTGGCATTCACTTGGTTACCTTGCTGTGCGATAGTGGTTAGTTATGTATGCGTGTGTGCGCATGTATTGAAATGAATTGCAAAAGGTTATCAAAGTCATCGCCTTTAATGCAAGCGTATGTTAGCAAATTTCATTATAAATATTTATATCGGCATGACAGTTATGCAAAGGCTTGTTCACTCACTTACCCATGTGTATATGTTAGCTTATGCAAAAATGCGAAAAAATTTTGCCAAATATGCATATGTGTGTGTATGAATTATAAATGAGTATATTTAAGTGAAAGCATTTGCGCTTTTCTAAATGGATTTTTCATCTGTGCATATACATATGTATATTTGCATAAGCACATTAGTCATGCGCAAAATGACATACCGATTGCGTTATCAAGTCACCAGCAAAAAACTTGGTATGATATAATCAAGCGTGTAACATTGCACAGCCTAACATTTGCTAGCATTTATATACATACAGCGATATATTTGCGGGCACGCAGCTTTTGATTTATTTATCTAACATTTTATGGCGCTTTGAACACACATAAATCATTTATTCATAACCTAACTGTAAATTACACTCTGTGGGCAGTGGTAAAACGATTTGTATAAGTATGTAAAATGCATGTTAATGAGAATTCATAGGCACCTTTATCTTTCACTTTTCTGTGCTTTATGCATGCTCCATCGATGGGAATTATTAAAAAACAGTAATAATTTTATTGATATTAAATAATAGTGAAAAGTGGCTATGTCAGGATGAAGATTGCAAATAATACGTTGAAAATGGAATTGAACTAATACTTAGGTAATTATACCCCGAACAGGGTATATTAAGTTTTTCACGAATTTTGTAACACCGAGAAGGATTCTTCGGAGACCCTATAAAGTATATATATATAAATGATCAGTATGTTGACCTGAGTTGATTTAGCCATGTCCGTGTCTGTCCTCTGTATATATACGAGCTGGTCCTCCGTTTAGGGGAAATGTAATATATCATTTTCTCTTCAAGCAGCTTGCTCATTTGAAGGCGACTAGTCCCTCAGTTTTTAATTTTTTCTAAGACAACAATGTAATCTCCGAAGTTTGATCAGATCGGTAATTTTGTAATCGGCATGAAGAGCGTCATTTTCACGAAATTTGACATAGATTACTGCTTAAGGTAATAATATAATCTCCAGTGAACAAATTGTCATTTGTCAGTTTAAAACTAAAAATCCGAAGGGATATGTATACCAAAGTGATCAGTCGAATGTAAAGTCTGTCTGTCCGTCCAGTTTAGCGTCCGTGACCAAACAATATCATAATGAACGATCGGAATGAAGGGCACAAAATGTAAATGGTCATACTGAAAATAAATAACTTTCGCATTTGACGTGGTTTCTTCATCCGGAAGTTTTTGCATCTCGGAATCTACTATGGATTACTGCTTATATAAGTTCAAAAAGGATCGGATAATAAAAAAGGTTTGTGAAAATCTGTCCTTAACCGATTACTATAGCATATGGGCGTAGTCTTGAACCAAAACCATATCGGAACTGCCATCGATTTCAATAAAATTCGGTATATAATATTTTCGGATCCTGATGACATGTAAGAAATAATAGCCTTCTTCCAATATAACGCGACCAACAAACTCTGTATAATATATACATTACTAAGAAAAAGCATTTGAAATGTGGATAAATCACCTGATTGAACTCGAAAAAATTTTTCACCGAAAATATCGGATTATATTAGCTTCGGTGCTTAACAGTATCTCGAATCACGAAGTATAAAATGTTCGGTGACACGAACTTTTTTCTTGTTTATTTTTATTTTCAATCCAGATAATCTTAATTAACCCTTGTGTTGCCACACAAAAAAAATCACACTGTCCCAGGGTACCCGGGTATCCGTACGCAAATTCGTGCATATAAATGCGTTATTTATTGACATCTTAGAAAGGTATTTCTACTTGAATGTTCCATATAAATTATGTACAGACAACTTCATAGTCCTAAATCAGGAATAAAACGCGCTGCTCTAGCGTAAATTTCTCGTTTCTGCGAAGGCCAGTTCAGGAACGTTCGAGAATGCCGTGAAACGAATATAAGCTGTATAGTTCAGTTTCCGTCGTTGACTCGAAGAAGCCAGACGTATCACTGCAGTCACTCCAGTCAGTTTGGATAGTTCGTTAGCGCGTGTGCATTATATATCGATATTCGTAATTTTTTATTTATTGCAATACTAATAGAAGTCAATCAAGGAGAACGATTTGTCAAAGACCTGATCAGCGATTATAAAGGATCTTGCCGAAATATAACCATGGACAGATTTTTCCCAACTTTACCTTTGGCGGAGACTCTGTTATCTTGGAAACTTACCATCGTCGGTACATTGAAAAAAAAAAAAATAAAACGTTCATACCTCAAGAAATGAAACCGTCAAGGTCTAGAGAAGTACTGTCAACTCTTTTTGGATTTCATGAAAAAGCTACTATCTGTTCGTACGTTCCAAAGAAAAACAAAGCTGTCATACTTCTTAGTACGATGCACTATGATTATGAAATTTATGCAGCTCACAAAAAACCAGAAATGATTTTTTTATAATCAAACAAAAGCTGGCGTTGGCACCATGGATCAAATGTGTTCGAGGTACTCCACCCAACGAAGAACGTGTAGATGGCCGCTGGCTTTGTTTTTCAACATCCTTGGCATTGCAGGTGTAGCTGCTTATATCATCTACTATGAGCATAACAGCATGCTTCGCAAGAAAACAAACAGACGAAGACTTTTCCTTCGACAATTGTCATAAGAATTAGCAATGCCGATGATCGAAGAGCGAGCCCCGAATCAGCAAATAATGCGAAACCACTCTACCAAAATCGCAGTCGAAAGTTTCTTTGAAAGGCCAATAGTAGAGGTGGTACCCAGAAATGACCAACGTCGAAACGCCACTGGGAGAAGAGCAACCTATTCTCAAATGCCGAAAGACACGGAAATCCTGCGTTGAGTGCGATAAGCCCGTATGCGACCAGCATTCGGTGAACATTTCTAAATGTTTACATTGCAATGAGTAATTTTTAATTTTTCTTAATTTTTTAATTAATTCTTAAAATTTAGTTATTCAAATTTACTTGTTCAAATTATTATTATATTCAAAATGCAAAGTAAAAAAAATCATTCATTTTTTGTAACTTCATGTCGCAAAATAAAATTGTTATTATTATTATATACAGTATATTTTATCAATAAATAATTAAAAAAGAAAATAATTTGTTATAGTTATCATATAGATACTTATTTACTCCTTTTAGATATAAAATAAAATTATAATCATAATGTATTACACGTACAGCGCTGAACTTCTGTCGGCGTACCCGGGTGGCTGGGACGTGTTTTCATTTTCAAATGTAACATTTCTGAAGTTAGAAAAAAATTTAAACTATATATAATGCACAATTCGCTAGATAATCGGTTAAACCATGGGGATCCAAGAGGATTTTAACCCATCTTTTTTAGAAAAAATATTATTCAACAAAATACACTCCGGTGGGTACCCGGGTGGCAACACAAGGGCTAAGGACATTCAAAACAATTTTTTTGAGCATTTGACCTTATTCGAAATTTCTTTGCACATCTTTCCAGATCGACGAAGGTCAAAAATGTAGCTGGGAAGGGTAGGTGTACAGCTGCAGCGTTTCCTCATTAAAAAACTTCAATTATACATTTTGATATATTTTAAACCACAACTTTGAAACACACCCTTACCAAAAATCAATAATATTATTAACAAAAATTAAAACCTTGAGAAATTTTAATTCTTTAAACAACTGTTTCTAATTAGCTATCACACTTAATGCACCTTCTATATCGTAACCCATTTACTATTTGGGAAAAAATTAAAAGAACTTTAACTTCACAACTACAAAACAGAGTGAATTTAGTATTAAATAGAGTAACACGAACAATGTAAGGCTTTTAGGAATATAAATAACGGTGCATCAAAACTTTTTATCATTATACTCATCAGCCATCTACAAAAAAGGGAGCGTTTCTAATTAGTTGTCAACGGCTGTATGGATCCGTACTAATATGTATTATATTATATTGTATATTATAATATTATAAATCTTTTTTTTATTATTAATACATTGCAACTAGTTCAGACAAAATAAGGCGTTTCAGTCGTCTTGGTGGTCCATCTCTAGAAGTTAGCATGGCTACTTCTTCGTTACAATGCTGTAGCACTTTCTGCTGCTGCATTTTTTAATATTTCTACGTTAACCCAGTTTGCGGCCAGACTCCTTCCATTTGTTAGGGACCGTTGATATTTTGGGAAACTATATTTTAACCTCTCATTTTTCTGATGAAGATCTTTAGAATCGTTATTTACGATAGATATATCAGCTGGGCAAAGAGTTTGATGCCATTTCCGTTGTAGATTTCTCTTTAATTTAATTATATCTCTTACTTACTTATATCATTGGGACAATGAAAGATTACAGCAATTTTCCTTACTTCCGGTGTACTTTTCCAAGCTACGTCTTGCATACTTGTGGTAAAATGTAAAATTTCATATTCCAGTTTGTCTGTATTTAATAAAGGGGCATATTTACTTTCATAACATGAAATTTCAAACTTTACGATGAAAAGTAATTGGATCCATAATGTCCAAATCAGGCTCTTTTCTTATTGTTTTGTTTTTATTATTCAAAAAATACATGTAGTGAACGAAAATAATTGAAATACGAATAGATTGCAAATAACACAAAATCATTAGAATATAAACAGAAAATTCTTGAGAAAGAGTAAAAACATCTGATTTTGACATTATGGATACTAGGGTGCTTAAAAAATTTTTTTTAATTTTTTTTCAAATCTTACCCCCTCAAATGTTAGTGATTGACAAACCAAAAATCCTCCCTCAAGCCCGGCGCTGTAGCTTAACTCTAAGGTGTCGCTATTTTTGTTTTAGGTTCCCATACATTTTACATAGGAATTTTCGTTTTTCATTCAAACTAAAAATTTCACCAACTAATTTCGTTTCTCAAAAATAACCATCATATATTCAGAAAGTTCACTTTTCAAATTCTAAAAATTTCTGCGACAAAGTTTGATTATCTCAATTAGACAATCAAAGATGAAAAATGAATAATTCTGGGAATAATAATAATAATGAACTTTCTGAATATGTGATGGTTATTTTTGAGAAACGAGGGGTAAGAGTTGAAAAAAAATTCAAAAATTTTTTTTGAAGCACCCTGATGAATACAAATACTTCTTTCGTAAGAGGAAGCACACTCCGTATGCACAGAACCTTCTATAATCGAATCACAATAACCTTGATTTTTGACATGCTTTGACGTGGTTTTTTCGGCTTCGGTTCACCTTTACCATCCATATCCTAAACATACATAGATCCAAGACTCATCACCGGTAATATTACGTTTCATGGCATTCCAATCGCTTCATGCGCCAAGTAAAATCTCTGACTGCTAATTGTCGATTCTCAATAACCAATTCCTTTTTATTATGGACGTGTTTATCTTCAGTTGATGTTAATGGTTCGTCACCAACGTGTTATC